>NW_023505392.1:0-21304 GCF_004664715.2 Peromyscus leucopus | reverse complement strand
TGGATTTTAAAGCTTCTCCTAATGTTTTTCTGAACTTTGTTGGTATCTGTTTGTTGCTCTTTTTCGATCTTTATTTTGTAATCTGGATGTTTCTCTCTCTCTCTCTCTCTCTCTCTTCTCTCTCTCTCTCTCTCTCTCTCTCTGGCTGAGGGTTTGTCAATTTCATTTATCTTTTTAGAGAGCCAACTCTTTCTTTCATTGACTCTTTGTATTGCTTTTTGTTCTTGATTTGTTTCTATTTCATCAGTTTCTGCTCTGGTCTGAATTTCTTTTCATCTGCTGGGTCGAGTTTAGCATGTTCTTCTCTTTAAAGTACTCTAAGGCTTATCACTGAGTTATCCATTTGATACCTCCCTGATTTATTATCTATACAGACACTTCTCTTAGGACAGCTTTCATTGTACCCCATGGGTTTTAGCATGTTGTCTTTTCATTTTCACTTGGTTATAAAAAAAATTTAATTCTGATTGCTTAATCTTCAATGGGTCTGTCTATGGTCCAGTGTTTCTCTTACTATTAACTTGTAGAATGATTGCATTGTGACCAGATAGAACTTAAGCCTTGTTTGAAGTTTCCTGTTATTTGTTGAGTGTGGTGGTATTGTGTTCCCCCAAAATATTGTGCACCCTAATAAACCTATCTGGGGTCAAAGAACAGAACAGCCACTAGATATAGAGGCTAGAACATGGTGGCAATCACACCTTTAATCCTAGCATTCCAGAGGCAGAAATCCCTCTGGATCTCTGTGAGTTCAAGGCCACATCGGAAACAGCCAGGCATGGTGACACACATCTTTAATCCCAGGGAGTGATGGCAGAAAGCAGAAAGATATATAAGGTGTGAAAACCAGGAACTAGAAGCTTTTAGCTGGTTAAGCTTTTAGGCTTTGAGCAGCACAGTTCAGCTGAGATTCATTCTGGATAACTCAGAGACTTCCAGTCTGAGGAAACAGGATCAGCTGAGGAACTGGCAAGGTGAGGAAGCTGAGGCTTGTTCTGTCTCTCTGATCTTCCAGCATTCACCCCAATACCTGGCCCTGGGTTTGATTTCTATTAATAAGATCTTTTAAGATTCATGCTACAAGATGACATGATAGTATACATAAGTGACCCCAAAAAACTCTACCAGGGAACTCCTACAGCTGATAAACTCATTCAGTAAAGTGGCAGGATACAAGATCAACTCAAAAAAATCAAGTAAGCCCTCCTATACACAAATGATAAAAAGGGCTGAGAAAGAAGTCAGAGAAACATCACCCTTTACAATAGCCACAAAATAATATAAAATACCTTGGATAACACTAACTAAACAAGTGAAAGACCTTTTTGATAAGAACTTTAAATCTCTAAAGAAAGAAATTGAAGAAGATATCAGAAAATGGAAGGATCTCCCATGCTCATGGATAGGTAGGATTAACATAGTAAAAATGGCAATCTTACCAAAAGCAATCTACAGATTCAATGCAATCCCCATCAAAAGCCCAACACAATTCTTCACAGACTTGGAAAGAAAAATACTCAACTTTATATGGAAAAACAAAAGACCCAGGATAGCTAAAAGAATCTTATACGATATAAGCAACCCTTGGAGGCATCGCCATCCCTGACCTCAAACTCTACTATAGAGCTATAGTAATAAAAACAGCTTGGGTACTGGTATAAAAACCGACATACGTTGCCGGCGTGGTGGCGCACGCCTTTAATCCAGCACTCGGAGGCAGAGCCAGGCGGATCTCTGTGAGTTCGAGGCCAGCTGGGCTACCAGTGAGCTCCAGGAAAGGCGCAAAGCTACACAGAGAAACCCTGTCTCAAAAAAAAAACAAACAAAAAAAAACGACATACGGACCAATGGAATCGAATTGAAGACCCTGACATTAATCCATGCACATATGAACACCTGGTTTTTTGACAAAGGAGCCAAAACTATACAATGGAACAAAGAAAGTATCTTCAACAAAATGGTGCTGGCATAACTGGATGTCAATATGCAAAAGATTACAAATAGATCCATATCTGTCACCATGCACAAAACTCAAGTCCAAGTGGATCAAAGACCTAAACATAAATCCAGTTTACACTAAACTTAATAGAAAAGAAAATAGGAAGCACTCTTGAACGCATTGGCACCGGAGACCATTTCCTAAATAAAACACCAACAGCACAGACCCTGAGCACAACAATTAATAAACGGGACCTCTCGAAACTGAGAAGCTTTTGCAGGCAAAAGACACAGTCAATAAGACAAAAAGACAGCCAACAGATTTGGAAAAGATCTTCACCAACCCCACATCTGACAGAGGATTGATTCTCCACAATATATAAAGAACTCAAGAAACTAGACATCAAAGTACTGAACAGTCCAATTAAAAAATGGGCTAAAGAGCTAAACAGAGAATTCACAAAACAAGAACTACAAATGGCTGAAGACATTTAAAGAAATGCTCAACATCCTTAATCATCAGAGAAATGCAAATCAAAACGACTCTGAAGATACCACCTTAAACCTGTTAGAATGACTACGATCAAAAACACCAATGACAACCAATGTTGGAGAGGATGTGGAGCAAAGGGAACACTCCTCCACTGTTGGTGGTAATGTAAAGCTTGTACAACACTGTGGAAATCAGTATGGCGGTTTCTCAGAAAATTAGAATCGAACTACCTCAAAGACCAGCCATCCACTCTTGGGCATATACCCAAAGAATGCTGATTCATACCATAAAGATACATGCTCAGCTATGTTCATAAGCAGCACTATTTATAATAGCCAGAACTGGAAACAACCTAGATGCCTATCAACGGAAGAATGGATGAAAAAAAAATGTGGTACATATACACAATGGAGTACTACTCAGCAGAGAAAAACAATGAAAGCATGAAATTTGCAGGCAAATGGATGGAACTAGAAAAAAATCATCCTGAGTGAGGTAACCCAAACCCAGAAAGACAGTTATGGTATGTACTCACTCATAGGTGGATTCTAGATATAAAATAAAAGAACAATCAGACCACAACCCATAGAACCATAGAGGCTATATATATAGCATGGAGGTCCCTAGGACGACTGTGGCATATAATAAATTTCAGTTTTACTCAATTATTGAAAAAAATAGCCAAATGAATGGAAACACATGAACTATGAACCAAAGACTGAGGGGCCCCCAGCTGGATTCAGGCCTCTGAATAGGTGAGACAGTTGATTGCTTGATCAGTTTGGGAGGCAACTAGGCAGTGGGACCAAGTCCTGTGCTCATTGCATGAGTTGGCTGTTTGAAACCTGGAGCTTATGCAGGGACACTTGGCTCAGTCTGGGAGGAAGGACTGGACCTGCCTGGACTGAGTCTACCAGGTTGATTGCAGTCCTCGGGGAGGACTTGTCTGGAGGAGGTGGGAATGGAGGGTAGGCTGGGGGTAAGGAGAGGGGGGAGGGGGAGAATAGGGAACCCTGGCTGATATGTAGAACTGAATGGTATTGTAAGATAATATATATATATATATATTCATGCTACAGTATTAGAGACTTGATTTAGAGAAAATCTCATGAAATGCAAAAAGCTGGACATTCTGCAGTGTTTGTATGGAATGTTTTATAGATGTCCATTGAGTTCATTTGCTCTATGATATAATTTAATTTGTATATTTCTCTGTCTATTTGGAAGAATTATTCGGTTAACTTTATTTTTACTTATTACTAATGTGTGTACGTATACATATATTGATGTGTGTGGATATATGCATGCCATGACATGAGTAAGCTAGGAGACAATTATAGAATCACCTCCTTCCACCTTGACTGAACCACCTTGGTTCCAGATCAAGTCAGTGCTCAGCTTGTACACAAGGACCTTTACTGCGCGACCGTCTCTCCAGCCCTTTTCTTTGTATTGGAGAAAGACCCCAATTGCTGAGCATAGGGATTGAAGTCCCTGCTGCTCTGTGCTTGGCTTAACTGATGACTTGCATCTAATCGTATTTGTTTTCTGAGGTTGTATCCACCTGTGTTTGGGGCGTATGTTTAGAACTGTAATGCCCTCTTGGTAAATTGTTCTTTTAATCAGTATTAAGTGGCATTCTTCTTCTCTCACTAGTTTCATTTGAATTCTGTTTCTGTCAGATATAAGAAACAGTGACACCTAGTTGCTCCCGAGATCCACTTGCCTCTAATACCTTTTTCCATCCTTTCATCCTAAAGTAATGTCTATTTCTTGGAGTCAACAAACAGATTCCTGTTTTGTTTTTAAATCCAATCTACTAGTCTGTGTCTTTTAATAGGCAAGTGGAGACAATGACTATTCTGAGTTTATTACTGGAAGGTGTATATTGCTTCCTGTCACTTTGTTGATTTTATAGTGTTTGTTTTCCTCTTCCGCTCCTGCTTAACAGTGGTTTATTCCTTTCCTGTGGCCTGATGGATGGGTTATCTTTTATCTCTCTTCAGTCCAAAGGATGCCTTCAAATGCCTTCGAGTTTTGTGGCCATAAATACTCTCAGCCTATTTTTATGATGGAGAATGTTTGTTTTTCCTCCAGTTATGACAGTTTTGCTGAGTATAGTAGTCTGGGTGGCCAGTATCTCTCAGAACTTGAAATACATCTTCCTGTGCCCTCATGGATTTTAAAGTTTTAATCTGTCACTATTCTCTTGGGTTTGCCTTTATATGTGACTTAGTTTTTCTCTCTTACTGTTTTCAATGCTTTCTTCTGAATGTTTAATATTTTAATTATAAAATAATGAGTGGAGGTGTTGTTGTTGTTATTTTTACTCTTTTTGTGGGAGGAGCCGCCACCCAGCTCCCAAATAAATCACACATGGAGGCTTATTCTTAATTATGAATGCCTAGCCTTAGCTTGGCTTGTTTCTTGCCAGCTTTTCGTTTTTTTATATTTCTTTTTTTTAAAAACGTTGTCTTTCCTTTTACATACCAACCCCTGTTCAGCCTCTCCTCCCACTCCCCCCCACCTACCCCCACCCCACCTCCATCCCCTCCTCATAGAGAGTAAGGCCTCCCTTGGATAGTCAACACAGGCTCTTGCCAGCTTTTCTTAAATTATTCCATCTATCTTTTGCCTCTGGGCTTTTCCCCTTCTCTTACTTCTGTAAATCTTACTCTTAATCCATGGCTTGCTGTGTAGCTTGATGGCTGGCCCCTGGAGTCCTCTTCCTTCTCTCCCTCCTAGCTCCTTTTACTCTTCCATCTCTTTTTCTTTCCTCCTCCCAGATTTCTCCTTCTATATATTCTCTCTGCCTGCCAGCCCCTCCTATTCTTTCTCCTGCCTTGCTATTGGCCAGTTCTTTATTAGACCATCAGGTGTTTAGATAAGCACAGTAACACAGCTTCATAGAGTTAAACAAATGCAACATAACAAAAGTAACACACCTTAAAGCAACATTCTACTACATGGAGGTTTCATTCTGGTTTGGTTCTGGTCTATTTGGTGTCCTAGATACCTCTTATATCTGTTAACAACTATGATGGTGAGTTGTAATTGTCAGCCTGACACAACCTGGAATCGGCTGGTAAGGGAGTCTCAGTGAGGAGCTCTCCAGATCAGCTTGGGATATAGAAATGTCTATGTGGAATTGTTTTGATTGCTTTAATTGCTATGGGAAGCCGCAGCCTGAACGTGATTGGCACCATTCCCCAGACTGATTGTCCTACACTGGATAAGAGTAGAGAAGGTTAGCTGAGCACCAAGCATGCAGGAATTCATTTCTCTCTGCTCTTGACTGTAAGTGTGATGTGACATTTCAGCCTCCTGCTGCTCTGACTTCCCCAAGTAATGGACTGTACCCTGGAACTGGGATAAAACAAACCTTCTCCTCCCTGTTACTGTTTATCAGGGTATTTTATCAAAGCAACAGATGTGAAACTATGACAGACAGTATCTCTTTTCCTAACTCTAGTGGTTGAATGAAATGTCCCCCACAGGTCCCCAGTTGGTGGCTCTGTTTAGGGAGGTTTAGGGGGTGTGACATAATGGACCATACTTTCTAAAATCATAAGCTCCAAGAAAACTTTTCTTCCATAAGTTATCTCCTGCCAGGTATTTGGTCTCAGCAGAAAGAAAAGTAACTAATACCAAATGAAGGATATGAACACATAACTCCGAGAAAATATAATAACTCAAGACAGCAGCCAGAAAAACACAAACCATAACGCAATATATCATGTATCATTCCTCCCAGTACAGAAATTATAGTAATAAGAAGTCAAAATTGGACATACCTCAGTGTTAGAGCACTTGCCAATCATCTACACAGCCCTTGGTTCAACCTCCAGGACTATAAGAAAAAAGAAAAACAAATAAGCTAAAATTTGAAATGTAGAGAATTTATGAAACAGAGTTGTGGAGGACCCTAGTGAGAGAAAAAGCTTTTCAGCCTTTTTATAGAGAAGGCTAGTAGTATCTATTAACATTTTTAACTTGATGTATATTGTAATTCATTAGTGCCACTTTTAGAAACATATTTCAGGTCAACAAGATGATTCGGTGGTTAAAGGCCGTTGACCCTACCCCAGTCTGGTGGCTTGAGTTTGACTCATGGGATCTACATGGTGGAAGGAGAGAAACACCCAACACAAGTTGTCCTCTGACTTCCACATGTGTGCTGTGGCATGCACAATCACGCGCATGCACGCGTGCGTGTACACACACACACACACACACACACACAGGTGCATGCATGCATGCATGCATTCACACAATGCATATGTATAAATAAATATATAATGAAAATTCGAAAAAACATATTCCAGATGAAGTACATGTGATATATAGGCAAGAGAGGGGCCTAGAGGAGACTAGGTGGGGCAAGAGAGAACCAGCTGGCAAAGGGGAGGGGCACAGAGAGATGCGGGGAGGAGAATGATTGAGGATAAAGGTTAATGACACATGTAGGTAATACAGGCTTTTTAATCCAGCACTCAGGAGGCAGAGGCAGATGGAACTTTGAGTTCAAAGGCCAACCTGGTCTACAGAGCAAGTTCCAGGACAGCCAGGCTATGCAAAGAAATTCTGTCTCAAAAAAAAAAAAAAAAAAAAAGCCATATGAAATTCATTACTTTGTGTGCTAACTTAAAATATAATTTTAAAAGAATAAAAGAAATATATTACAGATAAATAGGACATGTGTGGAAAGTGGTTTTACTTCATGTCCTACACTCAAATCTTTGCCTACCCAGCATACCCCTCCCTTCCAGCCTCCTACTGTTTGGGTTTCTTGTCCACCTCTGTCCCTTTGGATTTCTTAGACTTCTTTCCTTCCTCTAGACCACCCTGCTAGCTCTCCATGGTTCACCATGACTACCCTCAGCAGACCTTGTCAGTTACTGCAGCAAGATGATGGAGGCCACTCACCAGAGTATGCCACAGCACGGGTCTCACTAGAAGGCACAGTCCCCTGCCTCTGCTGGCTGTCACCACCACTCAGCGATGCTGTCTCTGAGCAGATGTCTATCTTTTCCTGGTCTAATTATTCCAAGCCTACCATTTCCTCCTTGTTCTTGGTACATGATTTTATCATTCATTTCACTGAGAAGATCAATTCACTAGGCAAGAAGAGTATATGGTCTTCTTCCTGCAATGGAAAATGGGTGTTTCTCCTACATGGTTCTTTTCCTCAGTAGTCTACTGGGACCCAAGTTATTTCAATGCCTCAGGTCAGGCATGAAACATTCTTCCTCCTACATGCACTTTTAATCTCCTCCTTTTAACTGATTTTTTCACCTCCAGTGGTGAATGTGTGTTGTTTTTTCTATCCACATTTGACCTCACTTGTGACCACTTAATAGTATCTCCTTCCTTCCTGTCTCCTGCTATTTCATGAGCTGTTTCCACTTACTTACCGCCCTTTCATCTGCCAGCTCACTGAAATGGCACATCTGTCACCCTATTGTCAATTCACTGAGTTCTCTTTCGTTAATCTACTTCACAGCTCGTTAACACTTCATACTAATGGTTTCTCTCTGCTCTCTGAAAAAATGGCTCCTTCCTTGGCTTCCTGGACTTGACTTCAAGTACTCTCCCAGAGTGCCAGAACTAACGTTTTCTCCCCTCCTCTTCCTTTCTTTATCTTGGTACTTAACATGGAAACAGGCTGCCTCATCATCATCAAAGCTTTGTTTCTCAGAGGGATGACTGCCAGCTCAGAATGTGTGGTGCATGTTCTGATGCAAAAGACCCGGAACATCTCCACCTATGAAACTCACCACTGCCCTTACTCAAGTGCAGAGCCAGGAGTGAAGGGAGGGCAGGTGAGCTTGGGGAGTCTATGTTTTCCATTTCCTTTGCCTTGTGAGAGTAGAAACAGGCACTTGATTCACAGTGCCAGGAAGTTTAAGTTGGTAGGACACTTGGAAGACTCTAACCAAACTTCAAGTACATATTCTCTGATATATTCATATGAAAGATAAAAAAAAAAATTAAAGGATATTTACCTAAAATCAACAGGAAAGAGTATAGGGCCTAGAACGGCTAAAAAAAAATTTTAAAGAAAGTGGGTAGAGGACCTGATTTCAAGATTGCTAAAGCTATTATGAGTAAGTTGTAAAAGGAACAATCATAAATAACCGAAACAACAAAGGAAGACAGAAACTGACATGTGTGTGTGTGTGTGTGTGTGTGTGTGTGTGTGTGTGTTCACTGATTTTTTTTTGGGGGGGGGGGTTGTTTTTTGTTTTTTGTTTTTTGTTTTTTGTTTTTTCGAGACAGGGTTTCTCTGTGTAGCTTTCCGCCTTTCTGGAACTCACTTGGTAGCCCAGACTGGCCTCGAACTCACAGAGATCCGCCTGGCTCTGCCTCCCGAGTGCTGGGATTAAAGGCGTACGCCACCACCGCCCGGCATGTTCACTGATTTTTAATAAAGGCACTAAGTCACAAAAAAAAAAAAAAGAGTAATTACTTCATCAAATGGTGCTGAGGGCTGAGGAGATGGCTCATTCGGTCAGCTGTCTGATGTGCAGGCATGGGGACCTGAGTTCATCCCTAGAACACACAGAAGAAGCCAGCACAGTAGTGCATGCCTGTAACTCCACAACAGAGAGAGGTGGGTAGAGACAGTAAGACCCCTGAATCTCATTGACCAGACAGCCTAGCGAACCGATGAACCGCACATTCAATGAGAGACTCTATCTTGAAAAGAAAGATGGAGAGCAATCAAGAAACAAAGTCTAATGCCTCCCTCTGGCCGCTACACACAGACACACATAGGTGCATGTGCAACCATGTGCACACAGGCACATCCTACTGTCTTAGTTACTTTAATACTGCTGTGATAAAAACATCATGACCAAGGCAACTTATACAAGAAAGCATTTGCCGGGTGAGATAGAGCATGCCTTTAATCCCAGCACTTGGGAGACAAAGACAGGTATATTTTCATGAGTTTGAGAGCAGCCTGGTCTACATGGTGAGTTCCGGATAGTCAGGCTAACACAGAGAGATCCTGCCTCAAAAAATAATTTATTTATTTATAAAAAAGAAGGTATTTAGTTTGGGGCTTATAGCTTCAAAGGGTTAGCGTTCGTGACGGCAGACAGACACAGTTCTGAGACATCACATCTTAAGACACAGCCACGAGGCAGAAAGAGCTACTTGAGAATGGCACGAGCTTTTGAATTCTCAAAGCCCACCCTCCCCCCACCCGAGACACACCTCCTCCAACAAGGCCACACCTCCTAATTCTTCCCAAACAGTTCCACAAACTGGAGTCCAACTATTCAAATAGATGACCCCATGGGACTTTCTTATTCAAATTACCACACCTACACAAACAGATATATCATATACATAGGACAACACATGCAAAATAAAATGGTGCTAAAATAATTGGGCATTTCTAAGAAAAAAAATTAATTTCAACACATTCTTTTTTTAAGATTTTATTTACTTATGTATACGGAGTTCTGCCTCCATGTATGCTTGCATACCAGAAGAGGCACCAGATTCTCATTACGGATGGTTGTGAGCCGCCATGTTGGTTCCTGGGAATTGAACTCAGGACCTCTGGAAGAACAGCCAGTGCTCTTAACCTCTGAGCCATCTCTTCAGCCTCTAATTTCAACACATTCTTAAAGAATTATTATATGTATTATTATATACTAGAGCTAAAACATCACAGATTTAAATGTAAAACCCAAAGCTATTTTTAGATGTTAGAAAAAAACATAAAGGTGATCTTTGTGATATTGGACTAGACAAAGATTTTAGACACTATAAGAACCACAAACTATAATACAAAAGGTCAACCAGAAGAAAAAAAAAAAGAACAAAACGTGTCTCTCCCAGAAACAAACTTTTGCATACAATGTTTCTATGACTTTAATTCAGAAATCCATAAACCATGCAAGAATCAATCCTGCAGAGGTCTTCAGTAGACACTAGTTGCATATTGTATCACTCAATTCTGATATATCTCCCAAAAATAGCATCACAGGTTGATGTCCCAGTCCTATGACAGTTATCAATGTCAGATGTAACAACAGTTGACAATTACAAGCAGTTTGTGCCCTAAACTTCTGATTAACTGACTTTAAATCCAGGATCCCAGGATCCAGGATTCCCTCCTTGGGTTGCTCATTTGTTAGTGGCCTGCAGAGCTCAGGAAAAGGCTCCTTCTCTATGTTCATTGGTTATAAAGGATACAGATGAACAGCCAGATGGAAAAGTACACAAACAAGTCATATAGGAAGGAGCGGGGAGCACCCACACCCTCACTGGGTGTACACCCTTCAGAACTCTGGCCTTCTGAGATTTTTATGCTCCCTTTTGTAGACACAGTTTATTAAATAATTGGCGTGTGATGATCAAATCACTTTCAGCCCTCCAGAGGTGGAGCAGTAGAGTTCAAAGTCCAAGCCTTGATTGTTTTGGTGAACAGCCTAAAGCAGAAACCCTGAAGCTAGGGAGCCTAAAGCTACCTAGGAGGCACCAGTAATCAATTGGTACACAAATATCATCACTTGGAGGTGACAAAATTGTAGGAGCTGTATGTCAGGGGGGAAAAAATGAGATCAAATACAGTTTCTAAGAGCACTGATAAACTAGAGAGAAGCTGGAGAGAGACTCAGCAGTTCAGAGCACTGGCTGCTTTTCCAGAGGACCCAGGTTTGATTCCCAGCACCCACATGACAGCTCCCCATAGTCTGTAGCTCTATTCCAGAGGATCCAATGCCCTCTTCTGGCCTCCATGGGTCCTGCACAATGTGGAGCACAGACAACATGGAGGAAATATGTTCATACCATAAAATACATTTTTTATTTCTATTTTTTGCTTCTTGTTTGTTTGGTTTTTCAAGACAGGGTTTCTCTGTGGAACAGCCTTGGCTGTCTTGAACTCACTTTATAGACCAGGCTGGTCTCAAACTCACAAATTTCTGCCTCTGCCTCCCGAGTGCTGGGATTAAAGGCATGGGCCACTACACCTGGCCTATTTCTAGTTTTTGAAACACAGTTTAAAAGAATGAAAAGGCAAAACACAGGCTGATAGTGCATTTTCAAAAGTCTATCTGAGAAGAACTCTACAGAGAATACATAAAGAACTCCAGCCAGGCATGGCTGAAGCCTTTGGGAAGTAGACCCAGGTGAATTAGGAGCTCAAGGTTATATTCTGCTGCATAGTGAGTTCAAGGCTAGCCTGAGCCACACGAGACTCTAACTCAAAAGGATAAAAAAACAAACAACAGGGGCTGGAGAGATGGCTCAGAGGTTAAGAGCACTGCTTGCTCTTCCAGAGGTCCTGAGTTCAATTCCCAGCAACCACATGGTGGCTCACAACCATCTATAATGAGATCTGGCACCCTCTTCTGGTGTGCAGACAGAACACTGTATACATAATAAATAAATCTTTTAAAAAAAAATAACTAAAAATTAAATAGACAAAAGATTTGAACAGAAATTTCCTCAAGAGAAATATTCAGGTGGCAATAAGTACATTAAACAAACCTGAGTGTGACCTTTGAACCCTGACTCTACCCAGTTCTGGGATTACAGGTGTGCACTATCACACTTGGTTCCATAACAACTTTATTTTCAAAACTGGAAACAACCTAAAGGACCATAAACACATGGAAGAATACACAAATCATGGTAAATCCATATAAGGAAATATTAGCACAGAAAAATAAAGTACAAAAAATGTACAATATGGATGAGTGTCAATTTGTGTTAAGTAAAGGAAGACAGGGGGAAATGCACATTGTATAATTCTTCAAAATTCTAGATACTATAACTGTAAATGATGCAGTCCAGCCAGGCCTGGTGGCACTGCCTGTTGTCCAAGTACTCAGAAAGCTGAGACAGGAAGATCATGAGTTCAAGGAAAGTCTGATCCACATCATGAGACCTGTCCCCACAAAAGATGCAATCTGAACTATAGTGCCAAATAAAGCTTGTGAGAATTAGTAGCGGAGACGGAAGGGAGGGGGAAGGAACGGTAAAAGTCATGGGAACATTTCTGACCACAATGGGTTTCCATCTTGGTGACAGGAAAGACAAACAGTGTGGCTGAGACACACAAGAGTGAGACAATTGTCACATGCAGAACGTGGGAGTTATTCCCAAAGCAATGGTCCTCCAAATAAAGGTAACATGGGGATTTTATTCAAGGAGCCACCCACACATGCTCATTTCTGAGCCTGCTCAGTTGCAAGGTTAAGAAATACATTCCTGAGCATGCTCAGGTTAAGGTCATAATTTTAGAAGGAAAATAGTAAACATGCTTTTTAGCGTACTTAGCTCGGGGTGGTTTTCAGGTATGAGTGTTTGTTCTCTGGTTTGGTTTTAGTTTTTTGTTTATTTTGTTTATTTTAGCAATCCAAGGAATTGAACCTGGGTCCTCTCACATGCCAGCAGTGCTGTGCCACCGAGGTACAGGCCCAGCATTCTTTCCACTTTTTATACTGAGACACAGTCTGAGGCGCACAGACTGGCCTGGAACTCACTTTGATTCTTCTTGAACTTTCAATACTCCTGCCTCAGCTCTCAAGTAGCTGGGATTTCAGGTCTGCACCTCCAGGCCTGGTGTTCGAACTGGTTTTAAAGGGTAGAAGTGACTAGAAAACCATCACAGTAACTAATCCGAGTAAACAGCAGCTGAGGTACCACAGTTAAACCCGAAGGGAGGAGCTGTGAATGATAATCTCTTTGGTTAGCACAGATAAGAAAATCAGCCAATGGAGTGTACAAGAAAACAGAAGAGAAGAAATGGATAAGTTCTTTTGTTACCAAAGAGCTAGAGTAGTGGTTCTCAACCTTCCTCATGCTGCGGCCCTTGAGTACAGTTCCTCATGTTGTGGTGCCCCCCCCAACCATAAAATTATTTTGTTTACTTCCTAACTGCATTTGCTACTGTTATGAATCATGATGTAAATATCTGATATTCAGGATATCTAATATGCCACCCCAATGGGGTCGCAACCCACAGGTTGGGAACCACTGAACTAGCCGCACCTAGGCCTGGAGGTGAGGTGGCCTAGGGTCAGGGACACTTCTCCTGCAGCATCTTCCCAGACCACAAACCAAGACCCAGAAGAAAGGTAAAGGGGTGATTTAACAAAACCAGAACTGCAGAAAGAAGGAGGTTTGACAGACAAGCTAGGAGAAGAAAAAAACTGGTGCCTCAAGTCTGTCCATTGAGACATTTTATGAATGAAAACTGCATTCTGCCCAGGATGGCTTGAACCTTGAATGAAACACACACACACACACACACACACACACACACACACACACACACACACACACACACACACTGCTTCTTCAGGCCAACAGAGAAGAAAGATTGACCTCCTTCTGTTACTATGGCTTTAACTTTTAACTGACTTGTGTGGCTCAAAACTCAGGATGGGTGCTGGAGATAGGAGCTGGCTAACTGCATTTAGTACCAGAAATTTATCTTTCAACATCTCTTAGCTTTGGCCCAGGAAGGAATAGCTAATTATATTTGCTGTCATCAGTTTATCCTTTAGATTGTGGCCAGTGTCTGGGCCGGCTGCACTTTCCCCAAGGTCCATGACTTGGGGAGGGGGGATTGTTTGTTTGTTTGTTTGTTTGTTTGTTTGAGACAGGATTTCTCTGTGTACCTTTGGAGTCTGTCCTGGAACTCGACCAGACTGGCCTCAAACTCACAGAGATCTGCCTGCTTCTGCCTCCTGAGAACTGGGGTTAAAGGTGTGCGCCACCACTACCCAGCCCAAGGTCCATGTCTAACTCATCAGTGACAAGCAGATTGAGGATCACTTGCTGAAATGCCAGTGTTTGTTCTTCTCTGGCTGTGATACTGAGGACAGAAACCAGGGCCTGGTGCATGCTAGACAAACACCATTCTGCCACTGCCCTGTGTTTGAAAGGGTTATGCTGTCCCTTGGAGAATCTGCCTCTTCTCCCAGTCCCCTAACTCTTTGCCAGTTCCAGCACTCCAGTCTGAAATCTAAACAGCAGCATAGAGAGTAGGGCCATTTCCCAAGAAGAGAAAACTCAGGAAAAGACTATGTAGAAATATTCACATGGGCTTTAAAAAATGATGGGAAATTAGAGGCAAACTAGAGATATGCCATTAAGACAATGGACACAGCATATGCCAGAGGCTGTGAAGCAGCCAAAAGGGTGAATTAATTGCACACAGCTTGGGTGGACAAGGTCTCAATGACATAGCTCTACAGAAAACAGTGAAGCAGTGAGGTGCGTCTTGAAAACCATTGAGTTACATTTTGAAAGAAAGGCCAGACCTGTCCACTTCCTAAAGATGGGAGCAGACAGAAAGGTGAACCGCAGTGGGCGTCAGTGAAAAGCAGAAACAGACATCAGAAACATGCATGGCCCAATAAAGACGCTGACACACACTGAGGAGTTTTATGATGCTAATCTCTGTTCTCAGGCTCCAAAATTGTTTATTAAAGTAGAAGAAAGGAATAAAAACACAAAGAGAGCTGGGCAGTGGTGGTGCACGCCTTTAATCCCAGCACTCAGGAGCAGAGGCAGGCAGATCTTTGTGAGTTCGAGGCCAGCCTGGTCTACAGAGCGAGATCCAGGAAAGGCACCAAAACTACACAGAGAAACCCTGTCTCAAAAAAAAAAAAAAAAAAAAAACCACAAAGTGACAGAAGCCTCAATTCCTGCTACTATTTTAAAGAATACACAGTTGTATTTCCATTTTAACTACAGTCTGAGATACCCTCTACAGAGGTTTCTCCCTCACTTGGTTATCTAATCTTATTAATATTCTGGTAGTGTCTTAAGTAAATATCTTATTCCATCCTGGAGAAGAATGCCCAAGAGTAAAGATGTGTGCCACCAAGCCTGGTTCATCCCCAGAAGCACCTGGTGGAAGAGCAGGCAGCTCAACAAATTCCTGACTTCCACACACACCACGTGCCCATGTTGCCACACAAACTAAATAAATTAAATTCTCAGTATCAATAAATGGCCACCATCCCCTGCTGGAAATGAGCGATTTCTGTACTAACACTTCCGGGGACAGCAAAGTGAAAAGTGACACTCAGCACTGGTAACCGTGAGAATCCTTACACAGCAACTGAACTCTTCATAGAGGAAACTGCACATCCTGCCTACTGCCCCCTTCATTTCTCTCTGACTAAATAACTGAATCAGCACACCTTCGAGTAGTCAAGCAGGGTCCAAATGGAGTCATCATCATTATCCAACAAGGTGGGGAAAACGCCACACACCATAAGTTGTGAGTGTCCTCATCCAGGAGCAAAACTGAGAGATCGTAGGAGGATGGGCACGTGTCTCCCCCACTTCCTTCTATGAACATAAAGTCCAAATTAAATCAGCTGTTGCCTTTGGGGTGTTAGTTTCTTACTACTCACTTGGGTGGGCTAGAAGGCCAGAACACACTTCTTCTGGCCTTTAATCCTCTAACTCATGGCCTAACAGAAACAACTAGAATAAATATTCTTCACTTCTCTTGTTTTGTTCACCAGCTTGTTCACTAAATATTGCTGAGCATAGTATGATCTTAGGTGCTGAAATAGAGTGGTAGAAGGTGGACTAGGAAAACAAATATGGCAACCCATCAATATTCATCAAAAGACCAAGATTACTTCAGTCTTGTGTACAGCATCAAAGGGTCCCTTCTCTCCTCACCTGTGTCCAAACTCTCCCAAGAAGAAATAATGACGTCTTCTCACTTTGGAGACATCAGGATAGGACTCAACCATACAAATTACTTCTGTAAAGTTTCTCTATAAAAATTCCTCTATCAGATTAATGACTATCACTGAGTTCACACACAGCACACATTCACCACATAGAACAGAAACTGACGCACATTGGCTTCTTCAACCACACTCATGCAAACTTATTTGAAAAAGCAGATTAGGTGCAGGTCATCGGTAAGTGTGAAGAGCTGGGCAGCAGAAAGCAGCAGAGGTCACTGGGTAAGTGTGAAGAGCTGGGCAGCAGAAAGCAGCAGAGGTCACCAGGTAAGTGTGAAGAGCTGGGCAGCAGAAAGCAGCAGAGGTCACTGGGTAAGTGTGAAGAGCTGGGCAGCAGAAAGCAGCAGGCTGTCCTCATCCACTCTCCACCCCTTGCAGTCATGTCTTCTCGCAGCAAGCAGTGCTTTAGAAGGAAACTTCATGCACCAAGAGCCACGGGTAGGACAGAATGCCCAAAGACAGAACGCACGTTATCACATATTCTGTACGCTTCACGCCAATACAGAAAAGGACCTCACCAAAATACTACATGCACTCGGTTTTCAGATTAGATCAGAGTATAAAACAAAAATGGAGCAGAACAGTATTTTTTTAATTTTAATTGTGACTTACTTGATTTTAATTTTTAAATGATACATAATAATTGTGCACATTTGTAGGGCACAGCACGATATTTCAATGTAGGTATAAAATGTCAGTGATCCAGTCAGAGTGGTCAGCACCTCTATCCTCTCAGGCATTTGGAACACCCATAGTCCTTTCCTCTAGCTATTTTGAAATTCACAATAAATTGGTAGCCATACAATAATTACTGATCATTATTGTCACCCCACTGAGCTACAGGGCACTCCAGGCAAACCATTAAGCAACCGGGACCGCTCCGTTCCTCTCCTGGACTCTGTAACTATTGCTCCTCTCCCTACAGCTACAGCACACACTTGTTTAGCTTCCAAGCGTGAGTGAGAACATGAGGTGTGTGTTTTCTTTCCAGTTGATCTCCATGTAACAAGTGAACATGGCAGAGTTGCATTCCTCTGTGTGGATAAATAGTTTTCCACAAATATCATTGACAGAGACCGCAGAGGCAGGGATGAAGGAGCCAGCATGAGTTTCTACAGCCATTAAAACAAACTTGATCTATTTCATTTGCCCGGATCTAGACTTTAAATGGCTAACATAATACTTACTTAAAGAGTCTCCAAGAAAGCACAGCAGGAAAATGTCACCCCCAGGAGGCTATGCTAATCCTCTGTCTGATGGCATATCATAGCAGGTTTGGTATTTGTGAAGCATACATTTGTGAACAAAGATTCCCCAGGCCAGTTCCCTCTTTTTAAAGACATGTGGCAGAGCCAGGGCCCAGGACATAGTGGCATCCGTCAGTGTATGGTCTTCTCACAAATCCACTGCAAAGGTACTTCACAACTAGAGGCTTGAAGGCCAGCTCTGTTGATGGCGCCACATCTCTGTATCACGCTGTTTCGAGCAATCCTGTAAGCAATCAGAGGTGTCACTTGCTTTTGGTAACGTGCACAGTTGAAGGCTTGAAAGTCATGAAAGAAAAAAGTTGAATCTGTCCCCTTCTCAGATCCCTCAGGTCCCAAGCAGCAGGAGAATAAATGGCTTTCTCTGCCCCTTGAAAATGTCCCCACATTTGTGACCTTCCTAGGATCACCACTGTTCATCTCTGTCTTTGTTCCTTGTCGTCTCTCCTTTTTACTCTCTGCTGTCTGTTGTGTGTTCCTTCTGCTTCCTAAGCCCCCGAGTTTTCCTCCCTTCCTCCCCTTTTTTCACGCCCTCACTCCTCAAAGACTTTACCATAAGCTTAGAACCGGGCCACCTTCCCATCTCCAGCTATCATTGTTCCTCAAGCCGATCCAGTAAAAGTCCGTGCCCAAGAGCTCTCGGAACGGGATCTGAGAGAGAGATTGAAGATGGTGAATAAGGACGACAAAGATGCAGAACACTGGAGACCCCTTGAGGGAATCACATAATCATCCTTATACTCTCTCAGAACTGGGTGAGGACCAGATGCTTATGTACCCCAAAATTCATATGTTGAATCCCTGACTTCCAGTGTGATGGTCATAAGGATGGTGTTCCCATGACAGGATTCTGTGGCCTTAAAACAAGAAGAGACAGAGCTGACGCCCTCTCTACAGTCAAGGAAAGACAGCCGTGGAAGAGTTGAAAGGGGCTCTGAGCAGGAACCTTGACTTTTGGAGCCATCCTGGTCTCCAAAGCGGTAAGCGTCTGCTGTTTAAGCCATCTTCTCCAGGATTTTATTACAATGACCGGAGCTGAGACAGTCACTCCAGATAACTAATCCCTCCTTTAGCTCCCGATTTTAATGGGGCTCTGAGTTCTAACAGAAATCTGTCTATTGCAAAGAGCCGCTTCCTAGCCCTGACCTTTAGTTTACAAGCCCATTCTTACAGTGGAACAGATAAGACATTGCCACCGTTCTGCCTTCCATTGCGACTTCCTTTCTGATGAGATGGAGCCTGATAGGCATTCAACAGAAAGAAGCTCGAGCCTGCTTCAGAAGCACTCAGCTCACTCATGCAGTAACCACCTACAGCTAAACTCAAAGCAATATGCCTGTGTGTCCTCCCACTAGATGCTCATTCTTCAAATCCTTAATCTTGTATTTGACAAGGGGGCAGGAGGACGGTAAGGCCATGGGCCTTAAGGTGGAATTAAACTAAGTACCCCGCTGCGCTGTGTGCTGTGCTATGTGTGGCAGACCAAGATAAACGATGCTTTGCTCTGTACCATGGTACAATCAAATGAAGATGTTTATGCCCTGGGGGAACTGCCCAATGCATTAAGCAGAACAAAGAATAAATCCAAGAAGATTAATCTTGTTGTAAGGTTGAGCATTCACATAATGAATAATTGCATTTTCAATATTTTCCAGTGACAGCTTAATTAATTGAATTTGGGTTGAATTACTTGAATGACCTTTTTATGGTATTTTAGATTAGCATTGGTTGAACAATTTCCTTTGGAGAAAATAGTCTTTCATTAGGAATCGAGAAAGCCCAGTGAAATTCCAACTCTGTTGTCATCATGACGCTACTAAATGTCCCATTTGGCCGTCATTTTTGTTCTATTCCTGCCAGATAGTGGCTGAAGAGAAGGAATGTATGGGCTCTGCTGTCGACGGTCTTCGCCTGACCGCAACCTCACCAGCAAGAAGTAAGGGCTCTGCTCAAAGTCCAGTGAAGAATAAGCTCTCTCTGCATGCCCAGGGATGGCAGACCCCTGAAAACCTCCTGTGCTGTTTACTCAGCCCGGAATCTCCTCTATTTTCTCTTCGCTGGGTTTCAGGATTTCATTCCACACACAAAAGCTTGCAAGATCTGGGCCCTGCCAACCACTTATCCACCAACTTCCAGGCCCATCATCCTTCTTTCTGGTTTTTTTTTTTTTTTCTAACAGGCCAAGAACATTCTTGCCTGAGGTCTTTGCACAGCGTTTCCTTCTTACTGTAACACCCTCCCCCTGGATTTTCACATGGCTGTCACCGTGCAGGCCTCGGTCCAGCTTCTGAGGGGTTCATGTAAAACAGTGCCCACAGTTACTGTTACCTCCAGCTGCACATTGTCTCCAAAGCATGAGTTAGCATATTTGTTCATGGCTTTGTGTCTTCTGACTAACTATAATCACGATAATGGCAAGAACTCTTGCTTACAATCTGCCCAACACCCTGAGGAAATATAGGAAACTCTATCCAGCAAGTACGCCTGGAGCAGTAGGCTGTGGAGTCAGGTGTCCCGCCAGGAGAGGCAAAAGCCTCCTAAACATAAATCTCCGCCCCTTTTGCCTCGCCAGAGTCCTAAGTGTGCATGCGGGGGTTACAAGGATAAACAAAGGAGAGGGACTGAGATGAAGTGGCATTCCAGTGTGCCGGGGTGGCTTGGACCTTCATGCATTTCTAAGCTCACTTGCTAAAAAGATGGCTTGAATTAAAAGAGAAAAGTGTGTTGTCGGCTTTCTCCCTAGCTCTCCAAGAAAACCTTCCATTTCTTGGGCTGGGGCTGAGGTTCGGTAGTAAAGCGATTATCTCATACATACAGGGCTCTGGATCAGTCTCCCTTACCATAAGAGAAAAGGAAAATATTCATTGCATTTTCTCATCAGCTCCAAAGGAGGAAACAGACTAATGAAGAGCACGTCCATTAACTCCCTGCTTGCGCTGGTTTATTATGTGATGCTAAGCCACTTGACCAGCCCTTTCTCCTCAAGATGAACCCAGATATTCAAAATTTTCACCATATCACTCATACTTGAAGGGCATCCCGTGTGGAAAATGCCTTCAAACACAGATAAAATTATTTTTCTGTTTTCTGATTGGTTCATTGGAGTGTGTGGACACGTGTACATGTGTCTGACTGAAGAAACAGTAAAAATACACCCAAGGGTGTTACTCAGGACTCTTATCCCTCGAAGAGAGTACGAAATGGAACACTTGGTGTTATGTCACTTCCGGAACGATTAATGTTTGCCTGAGAGGGAAAAAAAATGTGAAAACTAAAAATAAGAAACAAAGATGTTATTTTTAAATTGTAATTAAAAAATTAAACCAAATGCATATTTTTCTTTCCCTTTCCTCTTTTTCTAAGGTCAATGTTTAAACTTTAAACCTGGCTTGGTGGCACAGGCCTTTAATCCCAGCGCTCAGAAGGCAGATCTCTGAGTTTGAGGCCAGCTTGGTCTACAGAGTGAGTTCCAGGGCAGCCAGAGCTACACAGAGAAACCCTGTCTCAAAACCAAACAAACAAAAACCATATATATTGCATATACAAGCTATTCTATACTATATGCAAATATATGTATATATACACACAACTTATAGGTAATATTTTTAATTAAAATGAAACTATCTTTAAGGCACAAAAGTACATTCCTTAAGTTTCCAAATTAATATGGTCCATGAAATGCATCTGAGCTATTTTAATACATATTGAGGAAAGCCAGTCACACAAAAGTCAGATGTTTTGATGGATCAACACAGTTTTAATGACTAAAACATAACTAAGCTGCCCAAAGAAAAATAATGGATGTGAATATAATCATAGCTCATAATAATTAAACATGGGTAGAATTGTATCTTAAGAGTTTG
>NW_023505390.1:0-42716 GCF_004664715.2 Peromyscus leucopus | reverse complement strand
TGTTGAAGTCATGATGGGAGGATGTGCAGAGATGATTTGTCACACAAGTGGAAGCCCATGAACTGTGGACTGGTGGCTGTGGAGCCCCCATTGGACTGGACTAGGCACTCTGGATATGGAAGATGGTTGTTTGGCTTGAACTATTTGGGGGGCACCCAAGGATGGGAATCTGGCTCTGTCCCTGGTGTATGGGCAGGCTTCTGGGAATCTGGTGCATGTGGTATAACAACTTGTGCAACCTTGGTGCAGTGGGAAGGAGCTTGGATCTGCCTAGGCTCAGTGTGTGGGGCTCTGTGACTCCCCATGGGAGACCTTGATTTGGGGGACATGAGGATGTGGTGTGGCTTGGGAGAAAGGCCTGGGATGGGAGGAGGGAAGAGGGGATATCTGTGGGTGGTATGTGGAGTGAGTAGAAAATTTCTTAATAAAGAAAAATGAAAAGAAAAACCATCCATGACTAATTCCTCTCGACATTGGAAAGTAGCTGGGGATCCAAAAGCCTGGGATGTTGACCGGTTCTGGGAAGAGCAGACTGCTTCCTTCATTGTGTGTGCTCTGTGGCATCATCAGAAGCTGGGGATAGGCAGGTAACAGTTGGAGCGGTTAGTAGTTTTTGAGGGGCTGAGGGGCTGGGGGGCCGTGCGTTGCCAAATAAAACACAGGATCTTTATTAATTTTAATTTTTTCCTGTTTTTATTTTATTAAAATTTTAAAATTCATTTTATATACCAACCACAGATCTTCCTCTCCTCCATCCTCCCTGCCCCCAGTCTTCCTCACCAACCTTCCGCTGATTCCCACCTCCTCCAAGGCAAGGTCTCCCATGGGGTGTGAGCAGAGCCTGGTGCATTCAGTTGAGGCAGGTCTAAGACCCTCATCCCTGCTCCAAGGTTGCACCAAGTGTCCCGTCATAGGCTCTGCACTTCAAAATGCCAGCCCATAATGGATCCAAACCCCACTGCCTGGGGGCCTCCTAAACAGTTCAAGCTAAATAACTGTCTTGCCTATCTAGAGGGCCAAGTCCAGTCCCATGGAGGCTCCTTAGCTATTGGTCCACAGTTCATGTGTTTCCACTAATGTGTCTAGTCATCTCTGTATGTTTTCCCATCTTGGTCTCAATGTCCCTTGCCCACAGAATCCCTCCTCTCTCTCATCAATTGGATTCCCTGAATTTATCAATACCATGATAAATGAAGATATCATGGGGATAGGAAGAAACAGGGCACTGGGGAAGTTTTCAGGAATCCACAAGGATGACCCCACCTTGGACTATTGGCAATGGTCAAGATGGTGCCTGGACTGGTTTACTCTGTTGACCAGATTAGTGAGTACCCTAACTGTTATCATAGAGCCTTTATCCAGTGACTGATGGAAGCAGATGTGGAGATCCACGTCCTGGTGCCAGGATGAGCCCTGGGAATTATTATTATTTTTTTGTTTATTTAAAGAAAAAAGGAAATATGTGATATTTTATTTGTGGACATTTAGTGTTAAGTAATTGTTGAATTTAAATTTTTCTTTGATGATTTGTTTTATTGTATCTTTAATGCCCAAGATTTTCTCTTCTGTCTCTTACATTCTTTTGGTAACACTTGCTTCTATAGTTCTTGCTTGTTTACTCAGATTTTTCATTTCCAGCCTTCCTTCAGTTTGTGTCTTCTTTATTGCTTCTAGTTCAATTTTCAAGTCTTGAACTGTTTCCCTCATGTGTTTGATTGTTTTTTTTTCTAGATATTTAAGGGATTTATTGATTTCTTCCATTTTTTGTATGTATTTTCCTCAATTCCTTTAAAGGAATTTTTCATTTGTCCCTTAACAACCCCTATTATCTTCATAAAGTTATTTTAAGGTTGTTTTCTTCTGTTTCATTTACATTGGGATGTTCAGGTTTTGCTGTTGTGGAACTGCTCATTTCTGGTGGTGCCATGTTGCTCTTTATGTTGTTGAATGTATTTTTTTTTTTTTTTTGGTTTTTCGAGACAGGGTTTCTCTGCGTAGCTTTGCGCCTTTCCTGGAGCTCACTTGGTAGCCCAGGCTGGCCTCGAACTCACAGAGATCCTCCTGGCTCTGCCTCCCGAGTGCTGGTATTAAAGGCGTGCGCCACCACCGCCCGGCAAATGTATTCTTATACTACACTCTATCCATCTCATCCTCCAACTGTTACAAGTGAGGCCTGTGAATCCTGAGGTTTCTGAGGCCTCTGGAGATTTTGTTTCCCACTTTCTGGGGCTCTTCCTCTATTTGGAGCATGTGGGCCTCTGGCTCCTGTGGTCATTCTTCCACCAATCAGTTCATGTGGGGCCTCTGGCTCCAGTGTTGCTCTTCCACCAATTGGTGCAGGTGGGACCTTTGGTTCTGATGGTTACTCTTCCAACAATTAGCATATTTGAGGCCTTTGGATCAAGTTGTTACTCTTCCACCTGTCTGTGCAGGTGGTGCCTGTGGCCCTAGTGGTCACTGAAATGGTGGAGTATTGTGGCATGGGGAACATGCTGTGGCCCAGTCTCTGAGGCTGTGGTAGGTTGGGAAGGGCCATGGAATGGGCACCCATTGCCTAGGATCTAGAGAGAAGGATTGTCTAATTGGGAACTAGGACACTCAAAGAATCCATCTATCAGTGCAGGGGATCCTGTGTGACTTGGTGTTTTAACAGAGTTTTAATTTGCATTTCCTCGATAGTTGAGCACCTTTCAGAAATACACATTTTTATTCCATTGGACATTTTATACAATATATTTTGTGGAATCTGATTTTTCTTTTAAATTTTTACTTGATGAGGATTTCATGCAGAAGAACTGTATTTACATCATTTCCACCACATCCTCTCCCTCTACCACATCTCGTGTCCTTACCCTCCATCTAAGATTCAAACACTCTCTTTAACATTATTTTTATTTTTATTTTTATTTATTTTTTGGTTTTTCGAGACAGGGTTTCTCTGTGTAGCTTTGTGCCTGTCCTGGAACTCACTTGGTAGCCCAGGCTGGCCTCGAACTCACAGAGATCCGCCTGGCTCTGCCTCCCGAGTGCTGGTATTAAAGGCGTGCGCCACCACCGCCCGGCAACATTATTTTTATATACCTAGAGAGATAGAGATGTGCACACCAACACAGAAAGAGACACAAACAGCTGATGAGTACAGTTACTGCTTCTAGTTTGAGCTCATCTGTAGAGAGGATGGAATCACCATCTCTCAGCACCATTGATTGCCTGTCATTTCCCATGTAGAGGTGTGGACATATCAGAATTCTCTCATCTTTTTTACAGGTCTACTTTTCACTGTGCAAGCTGTATTTAGATAACAAAGTTGTTAAGATATCATAGGTTCAGCTTCATTGTCATAGAAAAGACACTCCTTCTCAGCAGGCACCCTAGTCTTCCAGGTCTTACTGGTCTTTCTGCTCCTTTCCAAAATGGTGTGTGTGTGTGTGTGTGTGTGTGTGTGTGTGTGTGTGTGTGTGTGTGTGTAATTGTGTTCGATGTTCCATTTGTTCCCCACCTATTGACAAGTTGGGTATTTCTGCTTTGGATTCAGTGTATTGAAGAAGAAGCTTTATCATGAGTGGCCAGGACTTTGCTTATCCAGTCATAGAAGAATAAGTTTCCAGAATTATACTGATTCAGGAAATAGGAAGCAATGGTTCTCCCTTAGAGTCTAAGACATCACTAATCATAGGTACTTGGCTAGGTTTACAGTAACAAACATAAACTCCCTTCTGTTGAGTGCCTTAAAGATGTCTAAGCAGGTGTTGGTTAGCCCAAATATAACTTCCCACAATCACATCTTTTAATATATCTTGCTGTGATAGTCGTTATGGTGGTTCATAGACTTTACTGCTGAAAAGTTATTATAATTACATGTATTTCTCTTTTTTTAAACATATATATATATATTTGTTTATTTTGTGCACCTTTTTCTGCCTGCACATCAGCATTTATTTGTTTATTTATTTATTATTTATTTATCTGTCTATCTATCATCTATCTATCTATCTATCTATCTATCATCTATCTATCTATCTATCTATTATGGACACCTTTTTCTGCCTGCACACCAGCAGAGGGCACCAGCTCTCATTATAGATGGTTTTGAGCCCCACTGTGGTTGCTGGGAATAGATCTCAGGACATCTAGAAGAGCAGTCAGTGCTCTTTACCTCTGATCCAGCTTTGGGTGGCCCCCTGGTGGAAAGATAAGAATCCATCCCTGGTGCTTTTTGGAGCCCACTACTTATGGTGGGTCACGTAGTGCAGCCTTGTGGCAGGCAGAAGGGCTTAGACCCAATGGAGGCTTTGCCTTCCTGTGGGTGGGAGTAAGGGCTGTTGGGAGGGGGAGGCTGGGGGGGTAGGAGAATGGAAGAGGGGGACCTTTGGAGTGTAAAATGAATGAAAAAATTGTTAACTAAAAAAAATAGTTGTTTCTTTCTTGGCAAATTTTAGCACCTTCAAATACTCTGAAAGCTGGTCCTCAGGGAGGAGGCTTCCCAGTCAATTCCATGTCAATACTTGCATGTCTGTATCTGAAGTGTGTGGTGTCTTCAGCAATAGGGCATATCTTCAATTTCTGGGAATCAACAAGATGAGTGTCCCAGCTTATATGTTTGTGAGCTTATTTAGATTCTCCTGAAAAATGACCTAGAGAAAGATTTCTCATGCCTGATATTGAGATTCTTGCAGGATGGTTTGTGTATCTTAGGGAATTGCTATCATACCAAAAGTGCAATTCATTTAACATTTATATGTAAACACATACTCAATTAGTTATTTCATACATGTATTTCTAATTTTACTTTTTATTAAATCTTTCTTCCAAATACTATATTTTTATCCTATTTTCACCACAGTAAATGACTCCCCAATCCTCCACACTTATCTTTGAATCCTATTTTTCTTACCTCTCTTAAACAAAACAAAGCATAAATGGAAATCATAACAAATAAGCAAAAAGAATAAAATAAAACAATGTCTGAAGAAAGCAAAATAAAAGGAAGTCCCCTGCCCCAAACACACAAAATAAAAACCCATGAAATATATCTTGTGTGGCCAACTACAACAAAATGCATGAAAATTCCCAGGAGTGTGGTTGAAATAACCATTGAAACACCATTCTAGAAAATATTGTCTCTTGCAAAAGGCAAGAACTGCAAACTATTTCTTGTTTAGGGATGGTATTTGAGTCCCTGTCTACTTGTTAGTACTGTGATATTTTTTGGCTGGTGCCACTGCAGATTTTTGTATGTTTCCAACACTGTTGTGATTTCATGTGATTGTTTAGTCCTGTCAATGTTTAGGTTATAATGCTTTCATGAAGACATTCACTATCTCTGCCTGTTTAAATATTTCCACCACTTTTTCCATATAGATCCTGAGGCATGTGGGTTAGGATTTCACTATAGTACCAGCTGCTGAGGTGATATTCCAGGGGACAACACTTACTTCTGTCATCAAATATAGAAAAGTGTACCTGGTGACCAAGTAGAAGCCTTTTCCCTACTGACTAGCATGCAAGTTTCTAGAAAGTACTCTTCAGGATATGACATAGAAAAATAGGTGGGAATAAAGACTAACAGGATTCATTTATGAATGATTCCTCCCATTCACCATATACATTTAGAACCATGCAATCCATCCATCTACAAAACCCTCCCGATCTAAGGCCCAGGCAACATTGAAGAAGGAAGGAAAGATCTTGAGAGCCTGAAGATGAGGTAGATTCCTGTGATAATATGTATACTATAAAGAGTAGAATGTATACAGTAAAGTCTCACCCACATTACCACCAAAATGTGTTCAATAAGGATGACATTATGAAACTTGATAAACTGGATGGGAAAATGATAAAAGTTGAGAATGGAAGAGGGGGTCACTCCAAGGAAATGGAACATAGATATTATAAGTGTCATCTAAAAATCTTAAAACTATGACTGGGTCAATAAAGTGATTTATCTCTGAACTTTTGAAGAGAATTTAAATCTGGTCTCATGAAAATAACATAACATTTTGAGACAAAGATGCACGCTAACAACCCTACACTGTAGGCCAAGATGGAGAAGACCTCCACAGCCACCATGACCTTCCCTTGGTGCTGTGGTAGACAGGGAGGAAGGTGACTCAGACACTGCAGAACACCAGGATGCTGAAAGTCAGGAATTTAGCTTCATTGAATCTGTCAGGAAGATTTCAGCCGAAAAAAGCCACGGTGAAGCTCCCAGAGCCAATGAGCCCAAGTATCCCAAGACAAAATGGAATGCAATGACTGAGCATTTGCTGCACACAATGATTATATGTCCATGTTCAGAGTGTGTATCTGTGTCAATAAATGGACAGGATGTGACTAGCCAGATTCCACAGAGAATGAGTTGGACCAGGGTACAGATAGGAATGACAAATTTGGGTGCCCCGATACCAGCATCCCTCTCATCCTTTTACCTGGAGTCATGAGTTGAAGTCCAAGACAATCGTAATAGTCTTGGCAAAGACCGTAGACACAGCCACTGTGAAAAAGACTCCAAATGTGGTCTGCTGAAGGATGCAGGTGACTATGTGGGGCTGCCCAATGAAGAGCAATGACCAGAGGAAACAGATTGTGATGGAGATCAGTAGAATGTAGCTGAGAATGCAGTTATTGGCCTTCACAGTGGGAGTGTCATTGTACTTCACAACAGCACCAAGAACAAGAGCCATGAGGGCAGAGAAGCACAGGACATACATCAGAGTAGGTCTTTCGGGCTGTCTCTCAACCACTGCTAGTAGTCTATTGTGGGGGTATCTTTGTGGATTTCTGTGGACCTCTCTAGCACTTTGCTTCTTCTATTCTCATGTGGTTTTCATTTATCATAATCTTTTATTCCTTGTTCTCCTCACTGTTTTTAATCCATCTGGATCTCCCACTCCCCTAAGCTCTCTTTCCCTCGACCCTTGCACTTCATTATCTCCACTCACATCCCATGTTGTTCATGTAGTTCTAATACATTTCTCTGTCATTGGGCGATCCCTGTGTCTTTCTTTCTTTCTTTTTTTTTTTTTTTTTTTACACATGAAGTTGTTTAATTAGTTTGTTAGCAATTTAGAAACCAGTTTGTGAGGATACATCCCGTTTGTCAGAGAGAACTGAGATCGAGGTAGCCCTGGAGCTGAGGAACAGCTTTGATCTTTGGCAAAATCTGCGAGTCCACAGCTTTTCTGATCAGTTTTTCGCTGCTCTGTAATCTCGTATTTCTCCTTCTCAGTGTCGAAGATCTACCCTCCTGGTGCCTGGGCTTGTGCAGCTGCTTCTTCTTGAAGTAAGCGTCAGTCAGGTGTTTGGTGATTTAACCTTACTGATGTCAACTTTTGTAGAGGTGGCGATGACAAATTTCTGGTGTGTTCTTCGCAGAGGAACTCTGTTGAGGGCAAGAGTTCAGTCACAAGTAGCAAGCCACTGGCCAGCTGCTTCAGGAAAACACTTCTTGCCTCTGTGGCACCCTGTGAGGATGATCCAGACGGTCCCAGGAGTGATGCTGGCCCGAAGCCTTCTCACGTGCTGACTGAAGGGCTTTTTGCCATGGCTCAGCAGCTTCCAAGGCACATCTTCAGTAGGATAATTCCTGGGCATTTTTCGAAGCTTCACCACCCGGGTACCGCCGTTCTTGTCACCACCAACCGGTTTTGTGACAGTAGCAAGGACCTTCTCCCTTTTCTTCTTCTTTTCAACCTTGGTTTTGGCAGCTGAGTACTTTCTTTTGTGCAAGGCCTTTCTGGAATACATAGCAGATCAGGAGTACCTGCCGATCCTCTAACCAAGACAGGGTTCCGGCTGCAGTGGGGCTTCCCCTTCTTGGTCTTTTTAACATAGGGTCACCCTTTTTTGGCGGTACCGGTACTGGCACCGGCACCGGCACCGACACCAGTGGGAGGGGCATCACACAGCCTTCTTGGCCGCAGATTTCTTCTCTTTTGTGTCAGGCTTTTTGCCCTTTTCACCCGTCATCTTGCAAGATGGGAAAGAGACCCTCTGTCTTTCTTAGAGTCCTGTTTTCTAGGTAGCCTCCCTGGAGTTGTGAGTAGCAGTCTAATCATTTGTTTTACATCTAGTATCCTCCTATGAGTGAGTACATACCATGTTTGTCTTTCTGAGTCTGGGTTACCTCACTCAGGATGATTTTTTTAGATGCATCTATTTGCCTGCAAACCTCATGATGCTATTGTTTTTCTCTGCTGAGAAGTATTCCAGTGTGTATATGTACCACATTTTATTTATCAGTCTTCAGTTGAACAGCATCTAGGTTGGTTTCCAGGTTCTGGCTATTACAAACAATGCTGATATGAAATAGCTGAGCAAGTGCCCTTGGGTATGATTGAGCATTCCTTGGGTATATGCCCAAGAGTCTGGGTCTTGGGGGAGATAGATTCCAAAATTTTCTAAGAAAGTGCCATATTGATTTCAAAAGTGTCTGTACAAGCTTGCATTCCCACCAGCAGTGGAGGAGAGTACCCCTTGCTCCACATCCTCACCAGCATAATCTGTCTACAGTGTTTTGATCTTAGCCATTCTGATGGATATAAGGTGGTATTCTCAGAGTCATTTTGATTTGCATTTCCCTGATGATTAGGGATGTTGAACAATTCCTTAAAAGTCTTTCAGCCATTTGAGCTTCCTCTGTTGAGAATTATCTGTTTAGTTCTATAGCCCATGTCTTAATTGAACTGCTGAGCATTTTGATGTCTAATTTCTTGAGTTCTTTATTATTCTGGTATCCACTCTGTCAGATGTGGGTTGGTGAAGACCTTTTCCCATTCTGTAGGCTGTCACTTTGTCTTGTTGACCATGACCTTAGCTCTACAAAGCTTCTCAGTTTCAAGAGGTCCCATTGATTGATTGTTTCTCTCAGTGTGTGTGCTACTGGTGTTATATTTAGGAAGTGATCTCCTACGTCAATGTGTTCAAGACTACTTCCTACTTTCTCTTCTATCAGATTCAGAGTAAGTGGATTTATGTTGAAGTCTTTGATCTACTTGGACTTAAGTTTTGTGCACGGTGACAAATATGGATCTATTTGCAGCCTTCTATGCAGTCACATCCAGTTATGCCAGCACTATTTGTTGAAGATGCTTTCTTTTGCATTGTACAGTTTTGGCTTCTTTGTCAAAATTATATAGGTGTGCGGATTAATACAAGGGTCTTCATTTCGATTCCATTATTGCACATGTCAGTTTTTATGACAGTACCAAGCTGTTTTTATTACTGTAGCTCTATAGTAAAGCTTGAGGTCAGGAATCCTGATGCTCCAGAGGTTGTTTTATTTTACAGGATTCTTTTGACTATCCTGGGTTGTAGCTAGAGTTTTCCTGCTTTGCCCACAGTCAGGACAAATCTTTGTCACCCGCCAGTCCCACAGCCGCTCACACCCAACCAAGTAAACACAGAGACTTATTTTGCTTACAAACTGTATGGCCGTGGCAGGCTTCTTGTTAACTGTTCTTATAGCTTAAATTAATCCATTTCCATAAATCTATACCTTGCCACGTGGCTGGTGGCTTACCGGTGTCTTCACATGCTGCTGCTCATGGCTGTGGCTGGCAGTGTCTCCCTACCTCAGCCTTCCGCTTTTCAGAATTCTCCTCTCCTTGTCCCACCTACTTCCTGCCTGGCCACTGGCCAATCAGTGTTTTATTTATTGACCAATCAGAGCAATTTGACATACAGACCATTCCACAGCACTGGGTTTTTTGTTTTTCCATATGAAGTTAAGTATTATTCTTTCCAGGTCTGTGAAAATTGTGTTGGTATTTTGATGGGGATTGCATTGAATCTGTAGATTGCTTTTGGTAAGATTGCCATTTTTACTATGTTAATCTGCCTATCCATAGCATGGGAGATCTTTCCATTTTCTGACATCTTCAATTTCTTTTTTCAGGGACTTAAAGTTCTTGTCATATAGGTCCTTCACTTGCTTGTTAGTGTTACCCAAGGTATTTTATCATTTTGGCTATTGTAAAGTGATGTATCTCTGATTTCCTTCTCAGCTCTTTGTCAGTATATAGGAGGGCTACTGATTTTTTTAGTTGATCTTGTATCCTGCTATGTTGCTGAAGGTGTTTATAAGCTTTATCAGTTCCTTGGTGGAATCTTTGGGTCACTGTATACTATCATGTCATCTGCAAATAGGGAAAGCTTGACTTCTTCCTTTCCAATTTGTATCCCCTTAATCTCCTTATGTTGTCTTATTGCTCTGGCTAGAACTTCAAGTACTATATTGAATAAGTATGGGGAGAGACAGCCTTGCCTCGTTCCTGATTTTAGTGGAATTGCTTTGAGTTTTCTCATTTAATTTGATGTTGGCTGTTGGCTTGCTGTAAATTGCCTTTATTTTATTTAGGTATGTTCCTGTATTCCTGATCTCCAAGACCTTTTATCATGAAGGGGTTTGGATTTTGTCAAATGCCTTTTCTGCATCTAGTGAGATGATCATGTGGTTTTTTTCTTTGAGTTTGTTTATATGGTGTATTACATTGATGGACTTTCGTATGTTGAACCACCCTTGCATCCCTGGGATGAAGCCTACTTGATCATGGTGGATAATTGTTCTGATGTGTTCTTGGAGTCTGTTTGCCAGTATTTTATTGAGTATTTTTGCATCAATGTTCATGAGGGAGATCGGTCTGTAGTTCTCTTTCTTTGTTGCATCCTTGTTTGGTTTAGGAATCAGGGTAATTGTAGCCTCATAGAAGGAGTTTGGTAATGTTCCTTCTGTTTCTATTATGTGGAACAATTTAGAGAGTATTGGTATTAACTCTTCTTTGAAGATCTGGTAGAATTCTGCGCTGAAACCATCTGGTCCTGGGCTTTTTTTGGTTGGGAGACTTTTAATGACTGTTTCTATTTCCTTAGGGGTTATTGGACTATTTAAATAGTTTATCTGGTATTTAACTTAGGTATGTGGTACTATCCAGAAAATGTCCATTTCTTTTAGGTTTTCCAGTTTTGTGGAGTAGAGGTTTTTGAAATATGACCTTATATTCTCTGGATTTCCTCAATGTCTGTTGTTATATCCCCCTTTTCATTTCTGATTTTGTTGATTTGGATTCTCTCTCTGTGTCTTTTGGTTAGTTTGGATAAGGGCTTGTCTATCTTTTTTTTCAAAGAACCAACTCTTTGTTTCATTAATTTTTTGTATTGTTCTCTTAGTTTCTATTTTATTAATTTCACCTCTCACTTTGATAATTTCCTGGTGTCTATTCTTCCTGGGAGACTTTGCTTCTTCTTGTTCTAGAGCTTTCAGGTGTGCTGTTAAGTCACTAGTGTGAGATTTCTCCAACTTCTTTATGTGGGCATTTAGTGCTATGTAATTTCCTCTTAGCACTGCTTTCCATAGTTTCCCATAAGTTTGGGTATGTGGTGTTTCATTTTCGTTGATCTCTAGAAGTCTTTAATTTCTTTCTTTATTTCTTCCTTAACCCATTGGTGATTCAGTTGAGCATTATTCAGTTTCCATGAGATTGTAGGTTTTCTGTAGTTTTTGTTGTTGTTGAAATCTAACTTTAAACCATGGTGGTCTGATAGAACACAGGAGGTTATTCCAATTGTTTTGTATCTGTTGAGATTTGCTTTGTGGCCAAGTATGTGGTCGATTTTTAGAGAAAGTTCCATGGGGTGCTGAGAAGAAGGTATATTCTTTTTTTGTTAGGATGAATGTTCTGTAGATATCTATTAGGTCCAATTGGGTCTGACATCAGTTAAGTCTTTATTTCTCTGTTAAGTTTCGATTTGGGAGATCTGTCCAGTGGTGAAAGTGGGTTGTTGAGATCTCCCACTATTAATGTGTGGGGTTTTATATGTGGTTTAAGCTTTAGTAATGTTTCTTTTACATATGTGGGTGCCCTTGTGTTTGGGGCATAAATGTTCAGAATTGAAACTTCATCTTGGTGGATCTTTCCTGTGATGAGTATGTAATGCCCTTCTTGATCTCTTTTGATTGATTTTAGTTTGAAGTCTATTTTGTTGGATATCAGGATGGCTACACCTGCTTGTTTCTTAAGACCATTTGATTGGAAAGTTCTTTTCCCAGCTTTTTATTCTTAGTGTAGTGTCTGTCTTTGAATTTGAGATGTGTTTCTTGTATGCAGCAGAAAGATGGGTCCTGCTTTCATATCATTCTGTAAGCTATGTCTTTTTTATAGGTGAATTAAGTTCCGTTGATATTAAGGGATATTAATGACCAGTGATTGTTCATCCCTGTTTTTTTTTGGTGGTAGTGTGTGTGTTACTTCTCTTCTTTGGGGTTTACTGCTGTGGCTTTATCTATTGCCTGTGTTTTTGAGTGTGTATCTGACTTCCTTTGGTTGGAATTTTCCTTCTAGTGCTTTCTGTAGGGCTGGGTTTGTGGATAAGTATTGTTTAAATCTGGCTTTGTCTTGGAATGTCTTGTTCCTGTCTATGATGATTGAAAGTTTTGCTGGGTATATTAGTCTGGGCTGACATCCATGGTCTCTTAGTGTCTGCATTACATCTGTCCAGGTCCTTCTGGCTTTCAAAGTCTCCATTGAGAAATCGGGTGTTATTCTGATGGGTTTGCCTTTATAAGACTTGGCCTTTTTCCTTTGCTGCTCTTAATATTCTTTATTCTGTACATTTAGTTGTTTAATTATTATGTGGCAGAGGGACTTTTTTGGGGTCTAGTCTGTTTGGTGTTCTATAGGCTTCTTGTATCTTCATAGGCATTTTCCTTCTTTAAGTTGGGAAAGTTTTCTTCTATGATTTTGTTGAATATATTTTCTGTGCCTTTGAGTTGGTATTCTTCTCCTTCTTCTATCTCTATTATTCATAGTTTTGATCTTTTCATGGTGTCCCAAATTTCTTGGACATTTTGGTTCATGACTTTTTGGCTTTAGTGTTTTCTTTGACTGATGAATCTATTTCTTCTACTGTATCTTCAATGCCAGAGATCCTCTCTTCCATCTCTTGCATTCTGTTGGTTATACTTGCATCTGAAGTTCCTGTTCATTTACTCGGATTTTCTATTTCTGGCATTCCCTCTGTTTGTGTCTTCATTTTTTCTATTTCCCTTTTCAGGTCTTGGACTGTTGTCTTCATCTGTTTCATTGCTTTTTCATGATTTTCTTTCAGAATTTATTGTTTTCTTGTGCTTTGTCTTTTCCTTTTTTTTATAGTGTTTTCACATTTTTGTTTGAATTTTCATGTTCTTTATTGATTTCCTCCACTTTTTGTTTGTCTTTTCCTCAGTTTCATTTTTTATTTCTTCTTTAAAAGCCTGTAGCATCTTCACGATGTTTTCTTAAGGTTTCTTTGTTCTGCGTCTTCCATTTTGTGATGTTCAAGTCTTGCTGTGGGAGGAGGGCTAGGTTCTGGTGATGGTGTATTCCCTTTATTTTGTTGTATATACTTCAGCCTTAACGTCTGCCCATCATCTCATGGATTCGTTTTAGGTCTTATCAGCACTCTTGGTCCAGACAAAGCTGACAGATTTGAGATTTCAGGAAGCCTCTGGCCCAGATGGGAGCTCCAGGCCGGGTGGGAGCTGGTCTGTAAGTCTCAGGAAGTGGGGGTGTGTGACTTTGGTGGATGGGTGTGGGGGTCAGGTGTGTAGATTGCAGGGTCTACTGGGGGTCTAGTAAAAGGGAACCTTCCCATGGGGCCCACCAATGGCCAGAACCTGGGCCTAAGTTGGGCAGGTCTTCCCAAGAAAGGCTGGTTCCCAGGGATGGGACCTAGGGGCAGGCTTCCCTGGGTACGACCCAGGCATTCACCTCTGGTCTGGATGGGAGCTCTGGACCAAATGGGAGCTAGGGGCTGATCTTTGAGTCTCAGGAAGTGGTGGGGGTCTCAGGTGAATGGGTGGGGGGGCAGGGCTTGTAGATGGCATGGTCTGCCATTAGGTATAGGAAAAGGGGAACCTTCCCGCTGGGGCCTGCCCAATGCAGAACTTGAGCTAAGTTGGGCAGGTCTTCCTGGAACAGCTGGTGCCCCAAGATATGTTTTTAGAATGACCTGTTATTGAATCATTTAAGTAAATGTTAAGTAAGAAATAGAATGGAATCACTAATGTTTTGATGAACCTCATTACTTCTTGAAATTCTAAAATAATAATTTAAATTAGAAAATCATTTCATATGCTCTCAATAATTGGGTTGATTTCTGTGCTTTTTTAATTTCATTAATTTTAAAAAGTTTGACCTATATCTGTGTGTATACCCATTTGCAATGATGTGTATGTGGCAGTGAGAGGACAACTTATATGTGTCTGTTATCTATTTATCCTGTACAAGTTCTATTGATGAAAGCCAGGGAATTGTTTAGTTGTCAATGACCTGAATGGCCTTGTTTGGGTTTTAAAATTATTCATGTATGTGCAGGTATATGAGTGTGCATATGCCACACAAGTGTAACAATAAGAGAAAATTTGTAGAAGTGATATGGCTTTCCTAGAGATTGAACTCAGGATTAACAGCAAACACTTTTACTCACAGAAACTAATTTCTGATATTCATTTGTTGTTCTGATAAAATTCTATGAACAAATGTTTGGTCCTCAGAATTAACTCATTCTACATGCAATTAAAAAAAAAGGGATAACAAATAGTCATTTTCATTTGCAAATAAGATTTATTGTTCAATTTCTCCTATTTTCCATTATAATTTCAATGGAAACAAGTTTACTACCCCAAAACAATATTTAATGATTTAATGTTTCAATTAATCTGATCTGAGCACCAATGAGACAGCTCTGTTATTATTGTCTGTTGTGTAAAGCTTTGACCTTATTGGGATCACCATGTGAAGATGGACAAAATAGACCCATAAAGTTGTCTTCTATTCTATACACTTGTGACTGGCCTAAATCACACACACACACACACACACAACACACACACACACACTCACTCACACACACACACACCAAGAAAAATTATAAAGTAAATCTCACTATTACTACATTATGTGGTATCACTGGATAATTCCTTTAGATGTTGTTGCCAAATGGATAACAGATGAGGACATGAAGATACATGGGACTACAAATATATGTATATATTACATCAAATTATATTGTAAAAATACAGTTGATTACTGATTAACTTCAAATATATTTTTCAGATTCATGAAAAGGTTTCTTTCAATACATACATGAAACATTTAATGTTTCTTATATTCTGTATTAAGTATTTTACCATTAACATATTTAAAATATTTTGTCAAAACAATAATATTTGGGAGCATATCATCTACCTTTAATCCCAGGGTCATGGGTTTGAGCCTCACAATAGGTGCCATTTGTAGCTGGAGAGTATCTCTCTGGGTTCACCTAACCCCTACAGTCCTGCAGCTCACTTATAAAATAATCACTCAGATGCTTATAAACTGTATGGTCATGGCAGGCTTCTTGTTATCATTTCTTATATATTAAATTTACCCATTTTGATTTATCTGTAAGTCACCACATGTTCATGGCTTCACCTGTTGCCTTTACATGCTGTTCCCTGGATGGCAGGCGGGCATCTCTCTCTCAGCCTTCCTCTTCCCAGAATTTTCCTCTCTCTTTGTCCATCTATAATTGCTACCTGGATACTGGCCAACCAGTACTTTATTTATTAACCAATCTGAGCAATACATTCAGAGCATAAAGAACATTTCACAGCACTACTTAGACTTGAACTCAGGAGACTGACATACAAGAATCACAAATTTCTAATGTGTTCATGACAAAATACTGACATTCAAGGCAGGCTGGATAACAAACATTTCAAGGGAATTTGTGAAAAATTATAAAAAATAAACCAGGAACAAAATCTGCCACCTTTCCCAGACACCTTACTTGAAAGTATTATCACATAATGTGTGACATTTGAAGAAAAATGGAACACTTTGGTGATAGCCATCCTATTCTATACATTGCAGCAGGTACTTCTCACTAACTGGAGGCAAAAAATGAACAAACGCCATAGAAGGATATAAGGTACACAAAATAAACTTCATTAATTGGATTTATCACACATATCCCACACCTCAATATCTACCTCAAATGTGGCAAAATAGAAGATGCAATGTGGTCTTCATATCAGTCTTTAGTGAATTTGGTTAATAATTTACTTACTTCAAGGACAATTAAAAGGACTTGAAATATTTTTTCCTTGAAACTGAAAACAACTGTTATGTCTAAAGTCTTAATCAAAATGATATAATAAGCTTTATAATATTAACAGGGATAGAGACATGGCAAAGCCTCTAATACAAGTTCATTCCCTGGACCAAGGTCTGGTGGTCCAGGTGACTTCCAGTAATTACTGCTACAAAAGCTCCAAGTGTGTTACCTTCTTGGAAACCATAATGCACCTACACATACACACACAAAGACACACAGACATTGCATAATTAAAATGAAAACAAATCTTTAAGCTAATATTTAATCATGAATGTTTTACTATGTAATTCCTGTCACAAGAGTGTTCATGCATCTAAAAATTACAGAGATTTTCTCCATCATAAATTGGTTCATGTAACAAAAAGAAAGCATTGAAGTCAGAGAATAAATCCTTTTCAGTCTATGATATCATTTTGGAATATTTAGGAAATGCTTCCCTGCTAGATGAAATATGTCACTGGGGGTTGGCTGAGAATTTACATCTGAACAGCATTTCTAATTTAACTTTCTTCTTATGTTGCAGGTAAAGGATGTGAATTCTTAGCCTCCCACTTTAGCTGCCATGTCTGATACTTGTTTCCATTCCACGTTCACAGGGTTCATGTATTGCTCTGGAACCAAGAGCCCAATTAAACTCTTTTTTTAGTTCATTTAGACATGATGTTTTTATCAAAGCAGCAGACAAGGCATATTACACATCTATGAACTGGATTTTGTATCTGGATTCATTACCTCATGTAATTAAAGAGATGCATGAAATCAAAGAGGGTTACTTATCATTTGAATTCATAAGGCTTTTGTCCATTTAATTGTCCAGGTGGAAACAAAATAAAGGACATAGTAATTCTTGATATCATAAATCTTGAACAGATTATTGACATGTGTCAATTTTTGTCTCCAGAATAAATAACCTTTTTAGATGATTTTCCAAAGGTCTTATTAATAAAGACAAACCCAGAGCCAGGTATTTGGGTGAATGCTGAAAGATCAGAGAAACAAAAAAAGCCACATTCAACATCACATTGCCAACTTCTCAGCTGATCTTGTTTCCTCTAAATGGAAGCCTCTGAGTCCTTACTCAAATGGATCTCAACTGAACTGCTGCTCAAAAGCCTATAAGCTTAAAAACATTCTAGTTCCAGGTGTTTGTGCTTATATGCTATTCTGCTTTTTGACAGAGATTAACCTATTTAAAACAAGTATTTCCTCTTTTTAAAAGTATATTCAATAAACTTTTATTATATCATATCCACATTCTTTCTTTTTTCTTTTTTGAGTAGATTCAAAAATCTCCCTTTTATCTTATGATTTCTATATCTTCATTTTTTCTTTTCAGGGTAGGTTCAACAATCTACCTTTTCTCTATCTTTTTTTTCTTTTTCTTTTCCTTTTTTTAAAACAAGAACCCTGTATCTAATCTCCATTTTTTAACTTTTTGTTTTGACAATTAATGGATCAACATCTTGTAACCAACCATCACAGAAAATGGCCATACCATAAGTCTTTAAATGACCAAAAAACCACCCACCCCACCTCTTGGGAATGTGAGTGTTGTATTCTTTTTTTTTAAAAAAAAAATATATTTTTATTTTAATGTGCATTTGTGTTTTTGCCATGGGTGTCAGGGTCCCTTGAAACTGGAGTTACAGACAGGTATGAGCTGCCATGTGTGTGCTAGAAATTGAATTCGGGTCCTCTGGAAGAAGAGTCAGCACTCTTACCCTCTGAGCCATCTCTCAAGCCCTGGGTATTGTATTCTTAAAAATACTTCCTTCTGTCTAGTGGTGAAGATATCTTTACAGATTTCTGAAATTAAAATATTTGGGTTAATTGTCAAGTCCTGTAACATTTTTCCAGTCTCTGCATTATGGGAATTCAAGTAGTATGTGAAGCTGAATCATCTCAGTTAGCCATCTCAAAATTGTATTGAGAAGTTTGTAGCCCAAAGCATATCATTAATGTGTTAATCCACTTATTGGCTTTATTATATTCCATTTGTAATCATCATTGTGGGATTCTGTCATCCTTTGAAGATTTCAAAGTTGCTTTTAGGCATGGTCATGGATCCCTGCAGATTTTTTTTTTTTTTTTTGCCTCCTCTGTGGTTTGGAGCAATCATAGTCTGATAAATGTCTGTCTCTCAGAACCACAAATGTTTTTCCTTAGAAAGAATATCTTCACAGCAATTTCTTCTCTCAACTTGCCTCACCAAATTTCTCCAAACTGACCTTTGTTAATGCTTTCTTGTAACAAGATGGTCGTGGCAATTGTTCTCTGAACAAGCAGCAGTAAACACTTTGTCTCCAGTAGCACTTTTGCCATCACCACCACAACATGATAAGCAGCTGGCAACTTGAAGCAGAAGCCACCACCTCCATGGTCCACCAGTACCATTTGTAGCCTGGCCCAGCCACAGCTTCTCCACAAGACTCACTGGCTGGCCTTGAACTTGAGATCTTCCTGCTTCTGCTCTGTCAGCAAATCCTACCAGCATGCACAACACAACCAGTCCCATGCACCTCAGGCTTTCGATGGGGCCTACAAGGCCACAGGAAAGTAGCTTTTACTTGAGTTTGTACATGATAAGTTGGGCACAAGATATAGACAATTTTCAGAATGTCTTAATAAAAAACAAACCCCGCACCAGTATTTGGAGTAAACACTGAAAGATGAGAGAAACAGAACAAGCCACAACCAACCTCAAACCTTATGTTGACTAAAGATCATACCAATTCATATATATTTAAATTCATTTTACTATGAGATCTTTCAGATCTCCTAAGTCTATTGTTATATTCAAAGGCATTAAGAGACCAATTACACACTAAACATTATACAGTTATAAGGTTACCATGTATTGTGACTAGGCTTTAAGACATTAATAATATTCATAGGATTTCTTTCCAGTATGTGTTTTTTATGTACTTGAAGAGTATGTTCTGTTGTACAAAGGTTTTGACACATTGATTACATTCATAGGGTTTTTGTCCAGTATGAGTTCTTTTATGTACTTTGAAGATTGTGTTGATGTGCAAAGGCTTTGCCACACTAACTATATTCATAAGGTTTCTCTCCGTATGTGTTCTTTTATGTACTTGAAGATAACTGTGTTGTGCAAAGGCTTTACCACACTGAATACATTAATATGGTTTCTCTCCAGCACACGTGTTCTTTTTATGTCTTTGAAGAGCATTGAGACATGCCAAGAATTTACCAATTCATTTTATTCATAGGGTTTCTTGCCAGTGTGTGTTCTTTTATGCCTTTGAAGATTACTGTGAAATGCAAAGCTCTAAAACACTTATTACATTCATAGGGCTTTTCTCCAGTATGTGTTTTTTATGCTTTTGAAGATGACTGTGTTGTGTGAAAAGGCTTTACCACATTACATCATAGGGTTCTCTCTCAGTATGTGTACGTTGCAATTGAAGAAACCCGGTTGTGCAAAGGCTTTACCACATTGATTTGCATTTATAGGGTTTCTCTCCAGTATGTGTTCTTTGAACATGAAGAACACTGTGATAACCAAAGGCTTTACACATTCATTGCATTCATAGGGTTTCTCTCTCAGTAGTGTTCTTTTATGCAATTGAAGAGCACCATATTGTGCAAAGGTTTTACCACATGTATTACATTCAAAAGGTTTCTCTCCAGTATGTGTTCTTTTATGTACTTGAAGATGACTGTGATAGTCAAAAGCTTTACCACAGTGATTACATTCATAGGGTTTCTCTCCAGTATGTGTTCTTTTATGTAATCGAAGAGCACCATGATAAGCAAAGACTTTACAACACTGATTACATTCATAGAGTGTCTTTTCAGTATGTGTTCTTTTATAGATTTGAAGTATACTGTGATGAGAATAGGCTTTCCACTGATTACCTTCATAGGGTTTCTCTCCAATATGTGGCCTTTTATGCCTTTGATGCTGACTATCATATGCAGAGTCTTTACCATATTGGGTATATACAGAAAGTTTCTCTTCAGTTTGGCTTCTTTCATGCCTAAGAGAATAATTGGCACATTTAAAATTTTACCATAGTCATATGCTGTTTGACTCTTTTCATCTTTAAGAATTAATTTTATAATTTGTTTCCACAATAAAGAGGAATCTGATCTTAAGGTTTTATCACTGTGTTTACACTAATGTGGTATTTACACAGTCCTAGAACTCAAGACTTTTCTGTAGCATGAGTACATTGATATATATAACAAGGAAGCTAGAAAACTGATATTGTGTACTTGAATTAATTTTAACAATTATTTTCACGTGGGGACTGCTACTTATTTTCTAAATGCTCTGAGAGAGAGGTATGTTATGTGTTTCCATATCCCCATGCTCATATGGCTTGTATACATAGTGATATATGATATACATAGTAAAGGAAGAATATTAAATATAAAATTTCCATATTGAATTCAATTTCACTTTCTGTCCTCATAGACTTGTGGTATAGGGATTAATTTTTTCCCATGACAATTTCCCCTGACTCTTGACACTAACTACCCCTTTAACTAAACAGCACAGTCACAATAATTATAAGAGAAATACTTGTTTTAGTATGGATCCTTTGCTTACTAGAATGTTTTTGAGATATACATATCACCTCTTCACTGTATATAACTTTTGTAATATGAGTAGGATGAAATAAATGGATTGGCAGTAATATAGCATCTCCCTTATGGTTCTATGATTCAAATGGTCACATGTCTTGGGGCATTGTTTCCCTGTTCTGTAATAAAAGAATTCCTTGCAAATGCAATTCATCTACCTACAATTGAGGTTTATGGTGTGTCAAAATTTAATGATCATTCAACATACTTTAAGTGTTACTTATTTACACTGATGCTTTTATTTAAAACTTCCAGGTCAGGCCAGCGGTGGTAGCACACACCTTTAATCCCAACTTGGGGGCAGAGGCAGGGAGATCTCTGTGAGTTTGAAGCTAGCCTTGTCGACAAAGTGAGTTCTAGGAAAGGTGCAAAGCTACACAGAGAGACCCTGTCTCGAAAAGCAAAACAAACAAACAAACAAAACCAAAACAAACAAACAAACAAAAAAAAACAAAACAAAACAAAATAAAAACCTTCCAGGACACATTACAATTTCTTCAGAGGAACATTTGTATCAGATTGCACATAAAAATTACCTTTCATGTCTTCTAGAGCTTTGACAAAGTTCTTCAATATTATGGTCCTTCCAACTGTACCCTAAAATATAACACCAGAACAGGTATAACATACCATTGAAAACTGTGCAAAATTTAAGTCACCATCTTCAATGAACATTAGAACCATGACTGATTTATTTACCTCTATCTTTTTTTCAATCAAATTACAGAAGAGCATCAATAACAAAGGAACAGTTGTACCTTTATTTTAAATCATGAAGGAAATTTCAGTCTTGCCTATAATAGCGAGGTTTCTGTAGGTCTCCAGCATTACATCTTTGTAGATATTCTTCTGGGAAGGATCCAGCAAAGTCCACTCTTCCCAAGTGAAACCAACATGGACATCCTCATAGGTCACCACATTCTAAAATATCCCATACATGTGCAAAACAGAAAGTGTGACACTGACAACATTGTAAATGTATACTTATTTGACTGTATACTTATATAATTCTGGTGCTTCCCACACTTATTGCATGACATAAACATTATAATGTAGTCATCGTGTCACTTTAGAAGTACAGTGAATAGGAGGGTCACCTCTTTCATATCTGTACCCTTTGAATGGGCTATCATCTTGCAAGAGAAATGTTTAATAACAAACATAGTAAAACAAGGAAACAGATCAACAGTACAGAATACACATGAGAAAATTTGTATGAACAATTACTAGTTAAAAAAGAAAAATAAGATGGAAAAGCTGGGTGTATTGGCTCACATCTTTAACCTCAGCATTCAGAATGCAAAGGCTGGTGACTCTGAATTGAATGCCAGGCTAGTGTATGCAATCAGGTCCAGGAGAACATATTAAAACCCTGTCTTCCATGCTGAAATCTAACAAACAAAAAAGATAGAACTCATAGGTTTTTAATAAAGTTCCTACAAAGTGTTATGCATTCACTCTAGTTCTGTATTCATCTACCAGTAATGTGAATTGCAACAATTTAAACTGCAACATCAATCAGATTTTACTAAAAGGCACGACATGTTGTAACAGTTATAAATGGACAGATAAAAACATTAGCTATTTCAATGTTGATCAAAAATAATCAACACAGGGCAGAAGAGATGACACAGTAGTAAAGAGCTATTGCTTGTCTTCCATATATGTGAGCTCAATTGACAGTACTTACATGCAGGATCACATCTATCCATTATTCAAAGTTCAGGGTTCATGAGACATATTTTAAAACTGAGGTGACCAGGTACCATGTGGTGGATATCCATTCCTACTGGAAATTATTCAAACTCATTTAAAAATTCAAAGAAAAACAAAAAACAAAACAGAAAGGAATCAGGTCATGTACCTGCATTCCAATGACTCAGAAGGCTCATGCAGTATTAATGTCATGAATACATGCCATCCTGAGAAAGACAGTGATACCCTCTGCCAAATTTTAAAATTCAAAATGCGGTTGAAGCTCAGTACACAGCCTATCCTTGACAGGTACATACCAGGCCCATCATCCAATAATGTAAAAATAAAAATGCCAGAAATGTTGGTCCACCTTTAATCCAGGACTTGAAAACCAGAGATAGGGGAATGTCTGAGTTAGTGGTCAGCCTAATGTACAGAGTCCTTTCAGGAAGCCAAGGCTACATAGACAAACCTTGTCTTCAAAACAAACAAAAAAAATTAAAAGAGCAAGCTACCAAACTGCAGTTGCACTGAATAGCAAGTACGTCTAAATTTTCTTATGTGATTTAGAGTCTATAATGGCAGTGAAAGCATGACAACGTGAGGAAGCTGGCTGATTTGATTCAATCAACACACAGTAGATGCAAACAATAGGAAATTTGTTGAGAATATAGTGGCAAATATCACACCCCTAGTGAGCAATTTCATCCAGAAAACCTCCCCTTATTAAAGGTTTCACAAGCAATAGAAAGAAAGGGACAAGAAGAACCACATGTTAAAATACATCATAGTATCTAGATTTTTTCATTCAGTCAACTATATTCTGACCCAAGTCATTATAGGGTCATGGTCATCCATATAGAAAATGCATTTAGTCATTTCAATAATCCTCATAGTCTGTAATAGCTCCTACACTGTTAAAATGTCCAAAGTTTCTTCCACACTCAATACACTTTCTTGACAGTCACATCTTGTAAAAAAAAAAAAAAAAAAACAAGTTCCATCTCTGGCACAGAATACATTCACATTCAAAACATAGAAATGGAGACACCAAGGAAGACTGGACCAAGGCAAGACTGAAGCACAGCAGGAAAAATATCAAATCATGTAATCTGTCTCAGACGTAAGGTGCTCCATTTTCAAGGGCTTAGATGGCTCTGTCCTTGAAACTTGTCATACATCTCTTTGTTTACTTCAACGTAACTATATGCAGCGACATCTCCATGGAAGATGTCTCATAGCTTAGGTATATCACCATCTTGTGGTCACAAAAGGGAACCTAGGCTGTTCTAAAATATTATTCTAAGGTGTGGTTATATTTGTTAATGCATGGAACATTTGTTTTAATGATGTGAAGATTTTGCTGCATTCTTTTATGTTGCATTTATTTAACTCTGTGAAGGTGTGATACTTCTATAGCCTGTCTAAAAAAATTCATTAGTCTAATAAATAGCTTAATGGCAATAGCTTTGCAGGGAAGGATAGGCAGGACCAGCAGGCTCAAAGAATAAATAAGAGGAGAGATCTGGAGGAAAAAAAGAAAGAAGGAGAAAGAAAAGCAGGACACCAAGGGACAGCCACCAAGCTACACAGCAAACCACAAAATAAGAAATAAAGAAAGGTATATGGAATAGAGGAAAACAAAAGCCAGAAGCAAAGGTAGATGGAATAATTTAAGTTAAAAAAAAGTCTAGAGACAAATCCAGCTAAGGCTTATCTTTATAAGAAAGGATAAGCTTCCATGTGTATAATTTTTGAGAACCAGTAGCAGGCCCCCTAAAGAGTAAAAAATTAAAGAAAGGAAGGAATGAAGGAAGAAAAAAGAAAGAAAGAAAGAAGAAAGAAGAAAGAAAGAAAGAAAGAAAGAAAGAAAGAAAGAAAGAAAAAGAATTAACATCAGGCTTCGATCTCACAGCTTCATGCAATGAACTCTCACAGTCTCCTTACTAGGTTTCTGCCTCTGCCAAACATAGATGCCTGCAACAATGCTGAACTATAAGCATAGACTAAGAATTCATGACCTTAAGTTTTGATTCTTTCTTATTTCCGGGACAACACACTATGGGTGATCCTGCAAAGTTTGATTTCTAAATTGGGGATGACCACTAACATGCATTGACCACAGGTAAACTGGATTTTTTTTATGGAGATGCTTCCTGGGACTAGGATTCATTTTGCTTACTCCTTCCACAAATTGAAGTTTTAATAGGATGGAGTACTTTGCTACACTTACATTCTATAGCAAAAGTCTTCTCTATAATAGTGAAAACTCTTTGAAATTCCTGCTGTTTCAGCACTTGACTGCCATCTGATACTACTTTTCATTTTCATTTATTTCTGTCCACTTGTTTTATTTTCATTCTGGACTGAATGAGTCATCACTAATAGCCATCCAACAGATTCAATATTCCATGTAAGCAATTAGCCCATTATCTTTTAATTCTTCTTTGCTAAATATCCAGGGCATAAGCAGAATAAGAAAGATTTTGGAGCCAAAATATCATATAAATGATGTTTAGCTTAATTTTTTTTATGGAGTCTATCTACTTACTGCTGAAATCCTATGATCTCAATCTCCACTTTCTGCTCTTAATCTTAATATTCCCATCTTCCTGGTCCTAACAGAACAGCCAATTGAGTACATATACAACTTTCTATGGTTTTACCACATACAGTTTTGATGTTATCCACATTATTTCAAATGACAACATTCCATGATCTGCCTAGCAATGAAATCACTTTTGTTGTTCCTTTTTTTTGTTCTAAATTTCTTTTATCCTGCTGTAATTAAATCCTCTAAACAAAAACATCTCTAGCAATGAATGTGTTTATTTTACTAATTGTGTCAGATCAACTGCATCATTTTAGGAGTTAAGACAGAAACTCAGATAACAATTGAAAAAAAAAAAAAACAATGGCAAAGATTGTTTCTTGGCTTTCTCTCTGGCCTAGTCACTGTCTCGTGCTTAAATAGCTCCTTTTCTAGCCAGGACACTTTCTTTAGTGATATTGTGAACTACATGGTTGAGTATTTCATTTTAGTAATCAATCAACGCAATTTCACAGACATAAACAATTTCTGTCTATACAATTAAGTCACTGTGAACATAGTTGAGCAAGTGTCTTTGAGGTATAAGGGAGGGACAACTTTTAAGTATATGCCCAAGAGTGGTATAGCTGGGTGTTGAGGTAGATTGATTCCAAATTACCTTAGATTGCCTTTTGATTTCCACAGTGGCTGTGCAGGTTTGCACTTGGAACCACAGTGAATCCCTTGTTCAGTTGCTTGCAGCATTAACTGTCATTGTGTTAATGATCTTAACATTCTGACAGGCATAAGATGAAATCTCAAAATATTTTGATAAGCATTTCTTTGATGGTTAAAGATGCTGAACATTTCTTCAAGTGTTTCTCAGGTATTTTAGATTTCTCTATTGAGAATTCTCTTTAGAGGTGTACCCATGATAATTGGATTGCTCAGTTTGTTATTTTTGAGTTCTTTATTATATTGAGTAGGAAACCTAGAAGCACATAGAAAACATGGTATATACTCACTCATACGTGGGTATTAGTAGTTAAGTAAAGTACAATCACAGTGAATTACAGTAGAATGCATAGATGCAGAGAGGCTAAGTAATAAGAACGGCTCTAGGAAAGATGCATAGATCTTCTGAGAAGAAGAATAGAACAGATTTGGTGGGTGCATTGGAGGCAAGTGGGGATGGTAAAGGAGGGGGCAGATGCATAAGAAAGGGATAAGGGAAAGACAGGGAGAGTTTGACTAAATAGGGGAGCTTTCAGCAGGGGATGTGGAATCAGTTCTGTGCAAAACTTCCTGGAAAATATTAGGGTGACCTCAGTGAGGACTCCTTATAATAAATAATATAGAAGGTTAAAAAAAACTTTAGACAAAGCTGTAGAGCCTGCATGGCACTGGATTAGGTTCTCTGATAAGTGAGGGTGTTGTGCAGCTTTATCTGTTTAAGGGGCTGCAGGGAGTTGAAGTCAGGGCCTATCCTGGTGCATGAGTGGGGTTTTGGAGCTTCTACTATGGAGGATACCTTGCAAACCTTGATAAATTGGGAGAGACTTTGGAACTGCCTCAACTGAATGTACAAGCTTTAGTTAACCAGGGAGTGGTGGCGCACTCCTTTAATTCCCAGCACTCGGAGGCAGAACCAGGCGGATCACTGTGAGTTTGAGGCCAGCCTGGGCTACCAAGTGAGCTCCAGGAAAGGTGCAAAGCTACGCAGAGAAACCTGTCTCGAAAAAGAAAAAAAAAAGGTTTAGTTACTTCTCATGGGAGGCTTAATTTTTGGAGGAGGGAATGGGGGGTCAGAAGGGGAAAAGGCTAGGAATAACCAAGAAAACAGGATTCTAATAAAATTAAACCACAAAACTCACTGGCTGGCACTAACCTCTGCACTACGTTCTGTTCTTTGCAATAATAGAAATGGATAGGGCTATAGGAGCTGTTCCATGAAAGTTGGAGAGATTTGCTTGAATCTTTCTGATGTTTTAACTTTGTAGAAAGTACTTCTGATTATTAAGAGGATTCATTCTCTTATAATAAAAAAAAAAAGGAGAATTGTTAGGATCAGTTGGACAGCATTTTGTTTCCTGTGACTGATGATTGGTGGTAACCCGCATCAGAGTGTGAAATGAAATCTTTTCTAAACCAAATGCAAGATAAAGATTTCTACAGATTCAGTGTATACTACAGCACTTGTCTTACCCAACTTGCTTTATAAGTCACAAGCACTTCTGAAAGCACATTGTCACAATTTTTTGTATATGTTTGTGCATGAGAGAGAATGTCTTCCATATGTATACAGGTGACATAAACAAATAAGAGGGGTATCTGATCCTTCAATCTGGAATAGTAGACTTAGGAGCTCCCAACTTGAGTGTAGGTATCTGAACTCAGGTCAGCACCAAGAAGAATATGTGTTGAGCACTGCAATATATAACTTTTTATCCAATAAACAGAAGTCTTTTACAGATACAACAACAAGAAAACAAAACTAAATAAATAAAGAAGTAACTTAATGATCTTGGGACATGATGCATAAATTAAGATGTTGCTTATGGTAAATCTGAAGCACAAAATGAACACAATCCAATAACAATGCCAACAATTTATAGAAGGAAAGCTGATTACAAAGCTATATTCACAATAGAAACTTTCAGAATGATCACTTGAGTTATGAAAAATAGTAGAAATATTAATATAATATGAATTCTATACTAAAACAATACTACAACAATCAAGAATGTGATACAATATTTGTAAAATAATAAAGAGAATAGAGAGAAAAAGCAAGAAGAAAGGAAGGAAAATATAGTCCACTATTAATCAAAAGACCAAAGGAAACTTAACCAAGAAAAGTGTGGCCTTGACCAATGTTACCAGCTACTGATGATTCTATGTGTATAGAAATTAAATAAGCACAGACTTTACAGCTACTACAAAATTTAATCAAAGTGATGCTCGAGCAATTGTTTCTGACTCTCAAGCCACTGATATTTCTTGTAAAGACAGAGTCCATGCTCTAGAGATCTTGCTTCTAAAGGGGTGATCTCTTGCTGCTCTTGTGTTTCAGGTAAACCCAGCCCAGAGATGCTCAACTCTAAAACACATGGAAGAATAATTTTCAAATCTGCTTTCTGTTACATGAATTATGAACAAGATGTGGATCTACCCTATCTACTTGACCAACACCATGCACCAGAGAAACCTCTGCAGCTCAGAACACTTCTTATCCTTGGAATAAACTTTACTAAATCACCATTGCAGCTGGTGGTAGAGAAAGTTAGAAGCATCCTAATCACTTATTGCTGAAAAAATCCACACCATCATCTTTCATCATTTTCTAAACATTGGTAATAATTATAAGACAACTGAAAGTGAATGCAATATTCAGAACTTCTAGAAGCCAGACTTCAGTTTTCCAATCTGTCTTCCACTGCACACCAAAAGCACTGGCAATGTGTGTACACTAGACAGTGATATTACAAGCATCATAGCCTCCCATGCCAGGACTGCAGTTTCCCCTACCCATGAAATCCATTCACACTGGGGCTCAAAGTACAAGGATCACTGTCCAGGTCAGCACATGGACCAACAGAACCACAGTCTGGCTGATGGTCCATCCAAATACCAAAAATAATAACAGCTCAACACACCTTCTCTGAATACTCTATACTCACCATGGCATAGCTTGTGTACTTCCTTACAACTCATTATAGGAGAAGCAAAGGATAATCTAGGAAAGAATCTGCAAATCACCTGCCACTCTTACTACTGATTGCAAAGCATTTTTAAAGTCCCTCATTGACTAGGGCCATACAGGTAGGCCTCAGAATATTAACAGCTCACCTACTGGGTGAACAGAGATCAAGTGACTCAGAGAGCACAGTTCTTACAGCTCTGTTCTTCCAGCCCACAGAAAGGGACCTAGTCTAGAGAGTTTCTCTATTTTTAGACATTCTTTTACTCACTTAGAGCATATCCTGTTCCTCATGCAAAGCATAGGTTCCTTTGTGTGCACAATCCATTAAACACTCAATGTGCAGTGCAACCAACCCATTGCCTCATAGCTGGGAATTGTGTAGTCAAACAAAGGTCACATTTACACAGTAACTGTTGTTTGGAAACTGAGGCCAAAGGGGAAAAAACAGTCGATGAATTAGAAAACAATGAGTGGTCATGTTATGGCTGTGAGGCAGGAAAGAGAATGTGGACATGAGACAGTTATGATCTCCAAAAATTATTTTGAAAAGTTGAAACAGACTTTATGGCCATTTGCTCCATAGTCTACGGATTTGTATTAGACCACATGGAAGATTTCTCAAATCTTTTATCTCTGGGTCTACATCTAAAAGCTGAAGACAGTCCTGTTAGCCATGGCCACAACATTATACCCACATATATGTTGATTGAACTACTGTAACAACAGCAATTTTTTAAGATAACATTTGTCTCTTATCCATATTTGTTATTGTCCTTGACTGTGGACCCAAGAAATAGTGAAATAGAACATTTATGGAACATCTAAATTTGATTACCTAATTCCACATTGCTATTCTCAAGTACTGTTGAAGCAAGAAATCTGTCAACCCCATCCCGCCTCTCCTTTCTGTACTGTGACTCCTACAGTTTCAAAGTTGGCCAATGAACTCAATTCTTGCACAGGTCCCTCTTCATTTATAAGTCTCAACTAAAAGCCAGCGAGATTGGAGGTCACTCATTAACTGGTATATTTTCCCTTCTTTCAGAATAGTAAAGGTCAAGAATGGTAGGAGTTGCAGGACAATTTTCCCAGGACTGGACAGCAGAGGCAGGATTAGGTGTTCAAATAAATTCTTACTTACATAGAATGTGGCAAGCCTAAACTAAAGGAGACATTGCTCTACACAGAAATTTGTAATCAACATCACTTGATTACCTAGAAACATTGGAGAACAGAACAGAGATAAGAGCAATGATGCATTTAAAGAAAGTGTTAAAATGATACCGATAGTAATTATTAAATGATAAATTATGTATTTGTAAGATAAACAAGCTTAGCTGTATTAATTTTAAAAAGGATAGGCCTCCCCTAGTAGAGGGAATGTCATTTATATGAGAGTGATTGATCTTGCCATATGAATACATTGGCTGCTGAGATCTATAACTTGACACATAGAGTTACAGTCAATGGCCTGTTCAAAAACATCTGAGCTGACATAACTGTGTCAAGAAGGATCAAACATATCTGCATAGGAATGTTGCCTAATTGCAAATTCAACATTCAATGGCTCAAGATGATCTTTCAAACTTTTACACACACAATCTGGTGTGTGATTATTCATGTGACATGAATTAAAACATGCTGGAAAATTATAAAATAACTCCTTCTACTATGTCAGGTCTTTTTCATAACAGTGACCCAGTAGCTGATTACCTCCCTGTTCCCCTGCAGTGTACACAATTCTTGTATTTAATTGGAGTCTGAAGCAATGCTCACATGAGAAACTTATTCCTGTGATTGCATTGGATTATCAACTACGTGACTCAAATGGATCATTGTAAACTCTGTGGTGGCACAATCATTTAAGAATTTGAAGGTGTAGTATAGAAGACAGCAAAATATTAGCCCAGAGAGCAGCAGAATAGTAGCAAGGCACCAGAGTGAGAATAAGAGAGCTTGCTCTCAGAATCAGTTTTTCTAACAGGAATGGAAATAACAGCTGTCCTAGAATTAATATTCCTTCGCATGGAGAAACCACTTCACATGCTTAGGATATTATTAAAGAAAATAATTTTAAATTATAGTATGCATCCATATCCAGCAAATGCTCAAGAATACAGGCTAGACACATTTTACATTGAACACGTGCTGCCATCCTTGTGTCTTTTAGCTTCCTGCTCCAGGTTGCACTTTGAACAATTTAAATAGAGACAGGTAATCGTAGGTCTAGCCATTTAGGCTGATGGGTTAGTTACACAGCTAAAATAGTCCCAGAATTTTTTTAATATACCAGTGACCCGAAAGAGCAGGTCATTCTTTAGTGACAGGTTCCTGAGATTAAGCTGGCAGGGGATGAAAATGATAGAAAAAGTAGAAGGTAGAATAGATAAAATCTGGGTTAGGGAGGTCTTGTCTAAGCTATATTTCATGCCATGGAAGCTTCTTAAGAGGAATAGCATGTTGCATACTACTCCAGGGGGAAATGGAAGGGAATGGTAATATCTATAAGGTCAGCAGAAACTTTCATACAATGTCACAACTCAGGAGGAGCAAATCAAACAATGCTGCAAAAGGGACCACAGAGCTCTCAGAACATTCAGAGTAAGCCTCGGTGGTCTTGGCCTGATAGATAATCATAGTCCAAGTGAGATTGAGGTACTCCACACAAAGGTCTGGTTCCAGACCACTACAGCCTCCAAAATATATTCCTGATTTTAGGGTAGCAGCTCTGTTTCTTTGTCAGAATATCAAGCCTTAGTGAAAGCTCCAAGGCCTAGCCCAGGCTGTTATAGCTGTCCAACAAAGTTCCTCCTCCTTGCCTGAGGGCCTACATGAAAGATTTTGCTTGATCAGGCAGTCCTTAACACAAAGTGTTTTTGTTTTCAATAATTGTCAGGAGGTGTCATATTGCCCATCTGGCAAAACTAGGCTTTCTCAGAAGAAACCTGGAACTTTATAGTAAATCAGACCTTATAGTTGGATGTGACCTGTAATGCTCAATAAGCAGCTTGTTAGAATCTCATACTTTTATATAGCATTGGGCTAGTGGTGGTTGTATACCAGAGGTGGCTCTTTGTGTTGATTTTTGGAATCAAATGTCTGGGCAATCCTGATGAACATGTGTATCTACTGTCTAATCTCTAAGAGGCCTAGCTAAAATATACTTATCTTTGGGGTGTTTAACAGGCAGACCTCCTCTGCTAAATTTTATTTTGGAGAATTACTATCTCTTGAGCATTAGTAAATCTTTCAAATCACCATTCTAATCATCAGCATCACACCTTAGTAGTGGAATGCTACCCAATGCGTGATATGCTTTTACAACTCCTCACAAAATTAACCATAAATGGACTTTACATGTAAATATTAAAAGCAAATACTGAACATCTATGGTGTACTAGAAGGTACTCTCCAAGTCTGGCAATCTGCTTTCCATGTGTGGACCAAAAGCTTGTTAAAGTTCAAAGATGTTCTTTTGTTTATTTGTTTTTTAGTTTTTTTTTTTTTTTTTTGAGACAAAATTTCAAGCTAGAAACCAGCTCCTATGCCTTATTTCTCCTTTTTAATCCTACATGGAATTATAGAGTATAACAATATCTTTTCCAAGTGAGTGCTGCTGGCAGCCATGTCAATTCACCTCAGACATGTCTGTTCCTCCTTCTCTCTAACTGCTGCAGACTCACACAGCTTTGAGGCCTGAACCCCTCCCAAGCAGGTCTCCAGGAAATATACAATTGAGTGCTTGTTATTATTGTTGCAGCTCTTGAAGGCAGATGAAAATGATGATTTGGAAATGCACAGGGATTTTAGTGTGTTTATGCTTTTTTGATTAAGCATTTTAACACTAACATGGTTGAAACATGTTGACAAAACAGCACTCATTGGGGGTACATCATCTGCTCTTGCACTTGTACTCAGGAGGCTGACACATAAGGGTCATGAGTTCAAATGTATTCCTGAATAATTATGGATATCCCTGCAGGCTGAATAAAAAACAACATCTCAAGGGAATATGTGAAATTATGAAAACCAAAACCAGGAACAAACTCTCAAACACATAGCAGTTTGGAGCTATTATTAATAAAGCTGATATGAATCATAGTTGAGCAATGTGGAAGGATGAAGGAGCATCTTTGGGTATATAACAAGAGAGGTATAACTGTGCCTCTAGACAGGTCAATTCTTAATTTTAGAAGGAACCACCATATTGATTTAAAGCTGTACAAGTTTCCACTCCCCCAGCAATAGAGGAAAGATCCCTTTCTTCCACATCATGCAGCATGGATGTTTCTTGTGTTACTAATCTTAGCCATTATGAAAGGTGTAAAATAAATCTCACAGTACATTATATATCACATACTTGATGGTAAGTGTGGAACATTCCTTTAAGTGTTTCTCATCATTTTAGATTCTCTGTTGAGAATTCTGTGTTTAGATCTATACTTCATTTTTATTAGATTATTAGGTTTGTTCATGTCAAGTTTCCTGAGTTTTTTTTTTTTATCCTAGGTGAAACAATTGAGAACCATATAGACAAACATGATATGTACTCACTTATAAGTGGATATTACCTGATAAGTAAAGAATAATCACAGCTGGCGGTGGTGGAACATGCATTTAATCTCAGCACTTGGGAGGCAGAGGCAGGCAGACTCTGTGAGTTCAAGGCTAGCCTGGTCTACAAAGTGAGCTCCAGGAAAGGCACAAAACTACACAGAGAAACCTGTCTCAAAAAACCAAAAAAAAAAAAAATGCCAGGTGGTGGGCACATCTTTTAATCCCAGTATTTGGGAGGCAAAGAGCCAGGTGGATCTCTGTGAGTTCAAGGCCAGCCTGGGCTACAGAGTGAGTTCCAGGACAGGCTCCAAAGCTACATAGAGAAACCTGTCTCAAAAAACAAAAATAAATAATAATTATAATCACAGAACAATCCAGAAACCCAGATAAGTAAAAAGGACAACTGTAGGGAGGGATCACAGATGCCCATAGAAAGAGGAAATAAAATAGGTTTTGTGGGTGGTTGGGCAGTAGGAATAGGAATGATCAGAAGAGAAATGGAAGGACAGAGGGAGAGAACACATGGAGAGAAGATTGGAATAAGGAAGATATTAGGGGCAATGTGAAAACCTAATTCACTGGAAATTTTCAGGAAGCTATGAGTGAGCTGAAGTGAGGACTCCAAGTAATTGAGAAATAGAGAACCTGAACTGGCCAGCTTCTGTAGCCACACAAGTTCCCAGTGGTGGACTGATAACAATAGAGCCAAAAAAAATTTGAACCACACTTGTCCTGTCTGCATGATACGCTGGGCAAATGCAGCTCAGAGCTGGTATAATGTTCAACCAATGACTGGTGTAACATGAGACACAGACCACAAGAGGAGCCCATGCCAACACTGCCTGGTGTACAAGAACTGAAGTTGAATGGTCAGAGAATTTTTTTTTTTTTGGGATCTGAAATCGAGCCCAGGCCTTGCGCTTGCGAGGCAAGCACTCTACCACTGAGCTAAATCCCCATTAAGGTATGACCAAAAACAGTTGACTAAAAAGAAAAAGTCAATAAATGATTCCTAAATCTATTCTACTATAATCAGAGAATGGTGCCCATTTCACCACTGGACTTCCATCAGAAACTACCTAGTGATTTTCTCTACAAAACACAATTTTTTCACTTGTTTCTTTTTTCACTAGAGACCTGCATGAGTCATCAGTAGTAAACATGCAACAAAATCAACATTTTCTCAAAGAAATCAGTCCATTGCTTTTAATCCTGGCTTACTCAATTTCCCAGGGAATGGAGAAAGTAAGAAAGACTTGGAGCCAAAATATCATAGAAATGACCTCTGGCTATATTTTTCCTGGAGTCTATTTCCCACCGAAAAGCTATGACCTTGACCTCCACTGCATTACTCTCAATTCTCCCATCTTAGCAGTCCTACCAGATTAGCCACTTAAGGTCTGTATACAGCTTTCTATGGCTTTTGCCATCTAAACTCTTAATAGTCCTAGTCCTATACTGTAATAAAATCACTTTTGTTGTCCCATGTTTTGTCCTAACTTGCATGTTTCTTGCTGTGATTAAATTTTCCAATCAAAAGCATCTTAAGCGGGGTGGTCAGCTTTAATCGCATCGGAGCAGAGCAGCGGATCCTGTGATTGGCAGCGCACAAGTATAAAAAGCAAATACAAAAAAAGTCCAAAAAAAAAAAAAAAAAAAAAAAAAGCATCTTAATTAATGATGGGTTTATTGGATGATATTACCATATCCTAACACATCATTGTGAGAGCTTAGGATAAAAACTCAAGCTAGCACCTGAATGCAAAAATCCATGGGGAAACTCTGTTGACTTGCTTTCTCTCTTGCCTGCCACTATGTCAGTTGGCTCTCATATCCAGCCCAGGCCCACTTGCTTGTGGATATTGCCATGCTCAGTGGAAGAGCCTTCCCACATTAATAATCAATCAACACAATCTCTCTAACACATTGTAACCAGCAATTCTGATCTGGGAACACTCTCAGTTGATGTTCCCCCATGTGACTCTAAGCCACATCATGTTGACAGCAAAAGCTTATTGAGACAAAGAGACAGATACCTCAGAAGGTTTTAGAAACTCAATACCAGTGTATTAATTAACCATATCAATCATTTAAGCAGAAAAATTAAATATCAAGATAACAATTCCTGGAAACACAGACATGCCTGGGAATGAAGATTTATAAGCCTCTTACATCAAGAAAACTAAAAATGTCTCTGTACACAAAGTTCACCAACAAACAGAAAACCTCAAGGTAATTATAACATGATATAATAAACTTTCATGAATATAAAAATTGGTGATGGTTCATTATTTTTCAGGGAAACAATATAATTAGATGGCAATAAAACTAAAAACATAACTCCACTGAAAAAAATAAAGTCACAAAGACACACCTACAAATATATATCATGGTCCTTTAAGAAAACTACAAGGGCTGGAGAGATGCTCAGAGGTTAAGAGCACTGACTGCTCTTCCAAAGGACTATTCAATTCCAGTACCCATGGTCCACATCTTATGAGATCTCTTTCTGTAACATAAAAAAAAAAAAAAAAAGAAAAGAACTACAAGATTATAATCTAGATCAGACTAAAAGAAATCTCTGGTCATCACTCATCCTTGCATGCCAATTCACTCATTTGCTAATAATAAAAAATGAGTTGGGTGAGGAGGGTTTTTCCACTAAAATTAGAGAGATTCACTTGAAGCCTTCTGGTATTTTAACTTTATAGAAAATAATTTTGACTATTAAAAAATCTTATTCTCTTATGATAAAGAAAATGATATTTGTCAGGATACACCAATTTGTTTCTTATGCTTGAAGACTGTGTGTGAGTCTGAACACACGTGAGGAACTGAAAACTTTTTCCCCAACCAAATACAAGATAACAAAGATTTTTAAAGTCCAATAGTAAATAGTATATGACATATACATCTAAAACAACTTATTTTGCTCTAATTGTTTTAGAAGTCACAAGAACTTTTGAAAACAAGTTTATCCTCATTTCTATGTGCATGTTATTATGTGAAAGAAAGAATATCTTCCAAGTATGTACAAGTGACACATAAGAGAAGAGCATGTCAGATCCCCTGGATCTGTAGTAGCAGGGGCTCATGAACCTCCCAAGTTGGGTGTTAGGATGCAAACACAGACTGTTTCCAAACACATGTGCTGAGACACTGGCCAAGCCCCATAGTACATTCTATTCAATAAACTAAAAGTCTATCACAGATTAACAACAAGAACAACAAAGTGTAAATAAATACACAAGTGTATAAATGATTTATCAGGAACATGATGCATCAATATTAAGATACTGAGTATGGTAAATTTGTAGCATGAGTTTAATACAATACAAAGAAAACTCCCAACAATTTATAACAGGATACCTGATTCTAAAGGTAAATGCAAAGTGGTAAATTTCAGAAGGCTCATAGCTTATGAAAAATTAATACACATATTGACACAACGTGACTTCTATATTTACCACAAAGCTACAACCATCAAAAATATGTAAAATATTTGAGAATGAATAAAGCAAAATGAAAGAAAAAGCAAGAACAAAAGCAGAACAATAAAGCCAACTTTTAATCAAGAGACCAAAGGAAGCACTCAGAGGAAATGTGGGATCATGACAAATATTATTCAACTACCTATACTTCTATGTGTATAAAAATTAAATAAACACAAATTTCACAACTCCCACAAAATTAACTCAAAGTGACCTTTAAATGCAGTTTCTGGCCAGGCGGTGGTGGCACATGCCTTTAATCCCAGCACTGGGAGGCAGAGCCAGGTGGATCTCTGTGAGTTCAAGGACAGCCTGGTCTACAAAGTGAGTTCCAGGAAAGGTGCAAAGCTACACAGAGAAACCCTGTCTTGAAAAAAAAAAAAAAAAAAATGCTGTTTCTGACCCTGTAGCTATGGATATATCTTCAAAACAGAGACACCCCAAGCTCTAGAGCTTTCATGGCAAATGGAAAAAAATCTCATACTATGGCTTTTTGAACTCTCATGTCCCCATGAACCCAGTCCCACTGATGCCCAATCACAAAACAGTTTAGAACAATAATTTAATGTCTATTTCCTGCCACATGGGTTATGACACATGATCTAGAATCTGCTCTATCCACTTGCCTAACAACATGCAAATGTATTACAGATATCACAGCCTTCCACAGCCAGGGAAGCAGAGCCTCCCTCTTCCCCTATGAATCCACACTCAGGGAATCTCAGAAAAGAAGGTCCATTTCTCAGATCACCACAGTGACCAACAGAACCACACTCTGGTTCATGGTCCTTCACAGTCACAGAAGCTCTGACAGCTCAGCAGAACTTCTCTTCTTGGTCTCGGGTCAGTGGTCCCCACACTCACCATGGCATGGATTTTGGTCTCCCTCACAGCTCCTACAGCAGAGCAAGATGAGAATCCTGGAAAGATCCAGCAAGTTTCTTCCCACTGGTAGTCCTAATTGCTAAGCCTTCCTGAGGTCCCACATTACCTAAGACCACTGAGCTCAGGCTCAGGACAGAGGCAGCTCCCCTACTGAGTGATCAGAGATCAAATGACACACACAGCACAGGCCTTCTAAGCTCTGCCCTTCCACCTTAGGAGCAGACAGGATGCTAATCTGAGAAATCTGTATTTTCAAAATTCTTCCAGTCTCCCAGAGCACTTCCTGTTCCCCTTCCAAAGCACACACTCCTTTGTGTACAAATACACACTGGTTGTCCACTGCAGCCAAACCTTTGCTTCATATCTAGGAAATCCTGCAGCCAAACACAGGTCACATTCAAACAATAACTGTTGTAACTATGTAAATGTTAAAGAAAAACAGGCCATGAATTAGAAAACAATTAGTGGTCAATGGTAGGGCTTGTAGGTAGGAAAGAGACCATGCATATGATATAGTCATAATCTCAAAGAATTATTTGGAAAAGGTGGAATATTATTCATGGCCATGTGTCCCAAATACCAGAGATTGTTTGAGAGCAAACCAAAGATTACTCACATGCATTTTTTTTCCTGAAAAAAAATTTTTTTTATCTTACTTATCTTAAACAAGTAAAAGAGTAATCCTGTTAGGCAGGGCCACAACACTTTACCAAGTGTAACTACAGTAATTCTGTTTCAATATAGGGTCAGTCCTTTATCCAGATTACTGAATGTGCTGCTCTGTGGACCCCAAGAAACAGCCAGTCAGGACTTTTGTGGATCATCTAAAATTGGTTACATCACTCCACATCGCTCATCTCAAATACTGTTGAAACAGGAAAACTCTCACCCTCTGTCCTGTCCCTCCATTTCTGGCCTTTCAATGCGTCAGCTTCAAAGATGCTCAGTGACCTCAATTCTTACACAGATCCCTCTTCATGTTTATGCCCCAGAAAAAGCCAGGGAGACTGTTGAACACTCATTAACTGCTCTATTTTTCCTTCTCACTGTGCCCAGCCTAGAAGAAGATGCAGGACTGTCTTTCCAGCACTGGGCAGCAGAGGCAGGTTTAAGTGTTCTATGCAATTCTCCATTACATAACATGAGGCAAGCCTGGGCCACAGGAAACACTGCTCTACACAGAAATCAATAATCAACAACTCTTGATAGAAAAGAAATGAAATAATTAACGACCTAGGCACATTAGAGAACAGAAACAAATAGATAAGGTCAGTAATGCTCTTTAAAATGTCAAATATAGCCAGGCGCACGCCTTTAATCCCAGCACTCAGGAGGCAGAGGCAGGTGGATCTCTGTGAGTTCGAGGCCAGCCTGGTCTCCAAAGAGAGTTCCAGGAAAGGCGCAAAGCTACACAGAGAAACCCTGTCTCCAAAAACAAACAATGAAAAAAGTCAAATATAATACCAATAAGTAATATTTTAAAGTGATAAAAATAATGTATTTTTCAAGATAAAAAACTTAACTATGCTAGGCGTTGGTGGCTCACACCTTTAATCCCAGCACTCCAGAGGTAGTGGCAGGCAGATCTCTGTAAGTTTGAGGACAGCCTGGGCTACAGAGTGAGTTCCAGAAAAGGCTCTAAAGCTATACAAAGAAACCATGTCTCACTGGGCGGTGGTGGCACATGCCCTTAATCCCAGCACTCGGGAGGCAGCAGCCAGGCAGATCTCTGTGAGTTCGAGGCCAGCCTGGCCTACCAAGTGAGTCCCAGGAAAGGCGCAAAGCTACACAGAGAAACCCTGTCTCGAAAAAAAAAAAAAAAAAAAAAGAAAAAGAAAAGAAACCATGTCTCAAAAAAAAAAAAAAAAAAAAAAAAAAAAACAACAACATAAAACTTAGCTATACTGACTTAAAAAAATGTGGAACTTTCTCTAGTAGAGGGAATATCATTAATAAAAGATAGGTGTTGATCTTTCCATATGCACTTGTTGGCTGCTGTGATCTCTAACCTGACACACAGTTACAGTCAATGGCCTTTTTCTCAAACCTCTGAGCTGACACAACTGTGTCAAGCAGGACTGAACATATCTGCATAGGAGAGTTACCTAATTGAAAATTCAATATCATTTGGTGCAAGTTGACCTTCCTAAATTGAACACCAACCAATCTGGTCTGTGTTCATTCACAAGTTATCAATCAGTACATGCTGGAAAATTACAAAATTACTCCTCCTGCTGCAATCAGGTTTGTTTGCATAATGGTGACCCCGGGGCTGACTGCCTACACTGTTTCCCCCAGCAGTGTGCACAATAAACTATTCCTTCTATTCTGGTCTGAAGGTAGAAACCATGCTCCGCATGCAAATCTCTTTCCTTTTACTGCAATGGATATGCAACTGCATCACTCAAATGGATAATTATGAAACTCTGAGGTGATACAATTATTTAATATAAGATTTTTAATGTGTAATATAGAGGAGAGCAAAGTCATTGCCATAGAAAGGAACAGACTGGAACCAAAACCACTGGTGTCAACATAAGAAAACTTGTTTCAGAAACATTTTTCTAACAGAATTGAAATCCAGCTCTTCTAGAATTAAAATGCTTTCCAAGAGAGAAGTCACTCAACACACTTCAGAGATTAATGAAGAAAAATCTCATTAATGATAACGTACATCCATCTCCAGCTAATGCTAAAAGAGGAGCCAGCTTGGAAGAGACTTTGCATTGCACATATGCTAATCATCCTTGTGACATTTAGGTTCAGGCTTCAGGTTACACTTTCAGCAATTTAAATAGGGACAGAAGAATGCAAGTCTACACACTTAGACAAAGACTTACACAGCAAATACATTTTCAAAATTCTTTTTTTTCTTTTTTTGGTTTTGCGAGACAGGGTTTCTCTGTGTAGCTTTGGAGCCTGTCCTGGAACTCACTCTGTAGCCCAGGCTGGCCTCAACCTCACAGATATCCACCTGACTCTGCCTCCCAAGTGCTGGGATTACAGGCATTCACAACCACCGCCTGGCCTCAAAATTATTTCTTAAGTACCCAGTGATGTGAAACAGCAGGATCTTCTTCAGTGACAGGGTCCTGAGGTGAAGACTACAAAAGATGAGAAAGAGAGGAAAGTAGAAGGTAGAAAAGTTAAAAGCTGGGGTGTGGACGTCTTACACAAGCTATGTCTCATGTCACCTAAGCTTCTTAAGAAGAATAGCACCTTGCAAACTACTTCCAGGGGTAAAATGAAAGGAAGTGGGGCACTTCTAGGAAGTCAGCAGAAAGTATCATACAATGGTGCAGACTCAAAGAGGAGGCTAATCAAACAGTGCTGCACAAGGGGAAACAGGGCATCTCAGGAACATTACTGACCAAGCCCACAGTGATCTGTGGACTTCTAACCATAGTCATCCCCATGTGGTGGAAAGAGTTGGTTTCTTAGAATCTGAGGTAACCGCACCACAAACACCCGGGTTCCAGACCATTGCTAGTTCTCCAAAGCATATTCCTGGTTTTCAGGAAGGAGCTTGGTTTTATTATCAGTACACCAGGCTCTTAGGGAAAGCTTCCTAGCCCTAGATTCAAGTTTATTACTAGCTTGCACAAGAATTTTCCTACTCTATGCCTGAGGGCCTAAGTGAAAGCCTTGCTTGATCAGGCAATTCCTTAACACATTAGTGTTTTACTTTTCTTTTATTCTTATTTCCTTTTTTTCTTTTCTTTTTTTATTTTATTTTATTTGTATTTTCTTTCTTTCTTTTTTTTTTTTTTTTTTTTTTGTTTTTCAAGACAGATTTTTACTGTCTAGCTTTGGAGCCTATCCTGGAACTCACTATGCAGAACAGGCTGGCCTCAAACTCACAGAGATCAACCTGCATCTGCCTCCTGAGTGAGTGCAGGGAAAATAGGTGTGCACCACCACCACCACCACCACCCGGCTAGTGTTTTCACTTTTCAAATAATTTGGCATATTTGTCATAGTGTCCATCTGGCAGAACTATGCTTTTTGTCAAGAAGAAAACTAGAACTTTATGGCATACCAGGATATAAAGTTGGTTGTTACCCTGTAATGCCTCAATAAGCTGCTTGTTAGGGTCCCATTCTTTGATTCAGTGGCTTGTTTTAAATAAGCAGTGGCTCCTTTGTGATGGTTTGGAGCCAAAAAAATGTGTATCCTACTGACCTAGCCTGAGGGTTTTTTTTTTTTTTTTTTTTTTTGAGGTAGTCCTCCCTCAACTAAATTCTATTTATTTTGTGAGACGTACTATCTCCAAAGAATTAGTAAATCCTTTATATCACCAATTCTACTCTTCTACATCACACGTTAATAGTGGAGTGTTACCTAACACATGAGATCCTTTTACAACCTCCACAAAATTAACTATAAATGGATCTTACAAATGAAAGTGAAATGCAAAGTGCTGAACCTCTAAAAGGTACTGGAAGGTACTCTCCATGTTTGACAACCTGCTTTCCATAGGTGCACCAAAAGCATGTCGAAGTTTACTACAAAAAAGTTTCTTTTTTTGTTTGTTTTTGTTTCTTGAGACAGGTCTTCTCTTTTTCATTTTAAATGCCTGTCCTGGATCTCACTCTGTAGACCAGGCTGGCCTTGAACTCAAGAGATCGGCCTAACTCTGCCTCCCCTGTGCTGGGATTAAAAGTGAGTGCCACACTCACTCGGCACAAAAATGTTTCTACACACTGCTCCCTGCACCGAATTCTGTGAGCCGATTCAGCCCACAGAGCAAAGTTATTCAGAGGCCTGCCCCTGGGTCCAGGGAGTTTCAAGTACCACATGGGACTTCACAGGACTGGGATTCTGCAGGCAGGTTCCTACCCAGATCAAAGGAAGTCTCACCACAATGGATCGCACACCTCATCATCTTCTCCACTCCATCTGGAGATAGCAGCCTCTCACTCACCATGTCATGGTTTCCCAGCTTTGTCCATGCTCTCGAGTCAGCTCACTGCAGCAGGCGTCACAGCACACCACACAAAACTGCTGGAACCAGCTCTGCTTCAAAACGAAGTCTGAAGCCGGTGGCCGGAAGGACCCTGCATGGCTTCTGACTGGCAGGTCACCTGGAGTGCCTGATTGGCTA
>NW_023505389.1:0-5000 GCF_004664715.2 Peromyscus leucopus | reverse complement strand
TTGGAAACACTGCTTCTTTCCTTCTTAGGCTCTGGCCCAGGGTGGAGGGTAGAAGACGTGTGTGCCTCCACGGCAGGGATGTGCCGGGCCAGGACGGCAGAACTTCCTGGAAGGTTTGAGGAGGTCAGAGTGGGCCTGGAAAGGGGTAGGGAGCTCCATTTAAGGTGGTCTGGGTCCTTCCGACACCCGCAGAAGAGCCTTAGGCTCTTCGAGGTACAAGGCCATGCTGCTCATGGGAGGAACTAACACTGAGGTCTGGGGACAGGACTTTGTACAAATACATGGGAAAGTAAACAGTTCTTGGTGAACCAAGAGAAGCCCACCCATAAGTCACACAAAGATGCCCCTACACATTGTGTCCCATCTCTGTGTGCAGAGGGAACAGGGCCGTGGAGGACACAGCTCACGTGTGAACTGGGCCTCCACATCTATCTACATTCATATCTTCTTCCAGTGTTCTGTCTACAGTGAGCACCATAAGGCAGCAGACAGGCTGAGCCCCCGGAAACTTTTCGGGGGCCACGGCAGAAGGGGGACTCAGAGTATCAGGGGGCTACACACCACTTCTAGTACTTCCAATCCATCCTGTCTGCTGGATCCAAGGGGCCTCTGGACTCTTCCAAAATCAGGTGTCAAACACAGGATTCGTAAACTAGTCCTGTGCCGCTTGAAGCCACAGTTACCCATAACGCCTGAATATGGCATTTTTTAAAGAAAAAAAAGCATGAATCTAAAATCATCTTTAAAAATCCCAGCAATTTAAGTAATCTTACAGTATCTCATTTCAAATATCTTAAGATTTTTCCCCTAAATAAAATGGCTCCCAAAGAGCCCAATGATTTTCTTTAAAAGGATTTCATTTTAATTAAGGAAAAAAAAAAAGATAAAAATGGAAGATGTAAAACATGGGAGAGAAACAAGCTTCTGAATTTGTATTTTGCTGTTTTTGAGACAGGGTCTCATTATGTAACCCTGCTGGCCTGGAATTCATTATGGAGACTAGACTGGCCTTGAACTCACAGAGGTCCAACGGCCTCCACCTAGAGGTGTGGGCTACCACATCTAGTCTGAATTTGTATTTTGAATTGTGAGGGTTAGGGAGGGCGCCCCAGCCCTGAGGAGGGACCTACCCTGTCAGTTCTTGGATTTCACAGCTTGGCTACTCCCAGACTCCGGCTGTGCCACCGGGGATCACAGAATAAACTGAATATAAGAGACCGAATTCAAGGCTTCTTTCTTGTGGCTGGGTAGGTGTTAAGTGTACAAATGTAGGAAACCACTCCCACCGACATAAGGTGCCTGTCTGTGGGTACCGTACACGAGCTCCGGAGCAATGCTCGGTCCCACCCATTGCTCAGCCGGTGGTGACCCAAGTCCCTGGGCGGCCCAGCCCTCTCACTTCTCCACTTTCTTGGCTTTCTTGAGGATGTCGCACTTTTTCCTGTTGGGGCGGCGACAGCGCTCATCGATGCTGGGTATACATTCATAGTGCCACACCTCCTCCATCTTCTCCACGGGGTAGACAGCTTCCACGTAATGACGGATGAGCCTCAGCCGCGTGGGGTCCAGCTGCTTCTTGTTGCAAGCCCCGGAGTGGTTGTACTGCAGTCGAAGGTTCTCGGCGGTGAAGAGTTCAGGGAAGGGCCTGACCAGGAGCCGGGCAGCAAAGTTGCCTACGGACAGGCTCTACTGCACGATCTCACGTACCTCCTTGTCTGACAGCAGGTAGGGGGAAGGCACCGGAAAGTCTGGCGAGGGGACCACCAGCTCACCCAGGGGATTTTGCAAAAGTCTTTGCTGCTCCTTTCAGGAGGCAGTGGGGGCCCCTCAAACTTCTCTCGGAACCTCTCGGGGTTGATTGCATAACTTGCTAGGTCGCGGCACTCGGGGTGTGGACCTTGCGCTGCTGCTGGTAGAAGCGCTGCTGCTCCGTGTCCCTGCGCCGACAGCGCTCATCCAGCTTGCCCACGAACTCCAGAGTCCACACGCGGTCGTTCTTGGCCCGCGGTAGAGCAGCTGCACATAGTGGCGGATAAGCCTGATGCGGGCGGGGTCCAGCTGCTTCTAGCCCAAGGAACCGCTGCAGTTGTACTGCTTGCGCAGGTTTTCGTGGGTGAAGAGCTCCGGGAAGAGGTGCACCAGCAGGCGGGAGGCGAAGTTGCCAATAGACAGACTGCTCTCGTAGATGCTCCGCAGCTGCTCCTTGCTCAGCAGGCATTCTGAGCCGGGCATCTCGAAGTCAGGCTGCGGGATCTCCAGCTTGTCAAAATCAATGGGCACCAGCCAGATCTTCTTGGAGCGCCGGCCGGGCCGATCGCCCTCGAAGTTATCCTCTACCTTGACCACGGAGATGTCATCTGGCAGGCTGGAGGAGTCAGCAGTCGTCCCGTGGGGGCCTCCCCCTCGCTGCCCCCCTCCAGCCCCAGGCCTCCAGCTCATCGTTGATTCGCTGGGCACACTGCTGCAGCAGGCCTCCTCCTCTTGCATGTCGGGAAAGTAGATCTCCGTGTAGTTGCGGATGATCTGCAGCCGCTGGGGATCCAGCTCCTGCTTGCCACCGTCGCCATAGCAGCTGTACTGCTCTTCCCAGCTTCCGGTGGTCCAAACAGCTCTGTGAAGAGCCCGTGCAGGAGGAACACAGCGAACTCACCTGGGGAGGAGGCCTCATCTAGGAACTCGGTGAGGTCCTGTGTGTCCACCACATGGTCTGAGGCGATGGTGCTCCTGCAGTCCAGAGACAGAGCTTCTTCCGGGTCCTTGATGTCCAGGAAGTGGCCGGCAATTCACTTGTCGGCTTCAAAGAAGTTGGTGACCTGGCCGCCTGACTGACTGGCTGTCTTCCATTTCCTCTTGGCCCAGAAGCGGCTGAAGAAGTCGTTCAGCTGTGGCAAGCATTCGCCTGCCACACAGCCGTGTCCTTCACAGAGGGGTAGTAGACCTCCACATAGTTGCGGATAAGCTGGAGGTGCAGCGACTCCAGCTTCCGCTTAGCGGCAAAGCCGCAGGTACTGCAGCCAGGGGAGAAATCCACATCGTTGAAGAGCTCCGGGAAGAGCTGCACGAGCAGGCAACAGGCTAGGTCGCCGCAGGACAGGCTCTGCTCCACGATCTGCTTCAGCTCGGCGGGAGTGAGCTGGTATTCCGGCGGGGGCTGGAACTTAGCCACCAGCTCTGAAGGGCTCACCTGCTTCTTGATGCGGCTCACCTCGAGGGAGAGCAGGTCTACCTTGCTGTGAAGCTGGGACATGTTAGACGTGAGCGTGTTTGAGCATGTAGAACATCTTCTGGATCAGGAATTAGATATTGGGGTCCCCATCACTGGCGACCCCAGCACCACATTCCCGTTTCTGAGACTCATTCAGCAGGCGCAGAGGAGAAGGACTGTTACTGGAGTTGGCCTTTCAATGAGCTCATAGGGCTGAGCAGGTTTCCAGAGGGAGGGTTCTTCTTCTCCATGATCTTGTGAGAGATGCCATACAGAGGCTTCTTGTACGAAGGAGTGGTGGCCTCGTTGGAAGGCTCTTCCTTGGCAGGCCACAGGCAGCTGCCACTCCTGCCTCGGCTGGCTGGCTCTCCGTTTCCCTGCAGGTGAGTTGTTTCTCACGGTGGTGCATGCCTGCGAGGAGTGCCACAAGAATAAAGTAGCATCTGAGGGCCAACCTGCTCCATCTCCCTACTCTTTGAGAAAGGCTCAGGCTAGACCCAGGAAGGCTCCCACTCTCGTAGAATACTTGTACCAGACTTCCTGCCTATAGGGCTAACAGAGACCAACTGATAATGCAGGCCAAAAAACGTCTAGAACAGGTGACAGCCCAAATGCTCATGAAGAAATGCCGTGGTTGTCCAGCCACAGCAGTCCACCCCCCTGCCTTACCCAGAGTCGTTTTGATTTGCATTTCTCTGATGATTAAGGATGTTGAGCATTTCTTTAAATGTCTTTCAGCCATTTGTGATTCTTGTTTTGTGAATTCTGTTTAGCTCTTTAGTCCATTTTTTAATTGGATTGTTTAGTATTTTGATTTCTAGTTTCTTGAGTTCTTTATATACTGTGGAGATCAATCCTCTGTCAGATGTGGGGTTGGTGAAGATCTTTTCCCATTCTGTTGGCTGTCTTTTTGTCTTATTGACCGTGTCTTTCACCCTGCAAAAGCTTCTCAATTTCAAGAGGTCCCATTTATTTATTGTTGTGCTCAGGGTCTGTGCTGTTGGTGTTTTATTTAGGAAATGCTTTCAAGAGTATTTCATACTTTCTTTTCTATTAAGTTTAGTGTAACTGGATTTATGTTGAGGTCATTGATCCACTTGGACTTGAGTTTTGTGCATGGTGACAGATATGGATCTATTTGTAATCTTTTACATATTGACATCCAGTTATGCCAGCACCATTTGTTGAAGATACTTTCTTTTTTCCAATGTACAGTTTTGGCTTCTTTGTCAAAAACCAGGTGTTCATATGTGCATGGATTAATGTCAGGGTCTTAAATTTGATTCCATCGGTCTGTATGTCGGTTTTTATACCAGTACCAAGCTGTTTTGTATTACTGTAGCTCTATAGTAGAGTTTGAGGTCAGGGATGGTGATGCCTCCTAAGGTTGCTTTATCGTATAGGATTCTTTTAGCTATCCTGGGTCTTTTGTTTTTCCATATGAAGTTGAGTATTTTTCTTTCCAAGTCTGTGAAGAATTGTGTTGGGATTTTGATGAGGATTGCGTTGAATCTGTAGATTGCTTTTGGTAAGATTGCCATTTTTACTATGTTAATCCTGCCTATCCATGAGCAGATCCTTCCATTTTCTGATATCTTCTTCAATTTCTTTCTTTATAGATTTAAAGTTCTCATCAAAAAGGTCCTTCACTTGTTTAGTTAGTGTTATCCCAAGGTATTTTATATTATTTGTGGCTATTGTAAAGGGTGATATTTCTCTGACTTCTTTCTCAGCCCTTTTATCATTTGTATATAGGAGGGCTACTGATTTTTTTGAGTTGATCTTGTATCCTGCC
>NW_023505388.1:0-2057 GCF_004664715.2 Peromyscus leucopus | reverse complement strand
TGGGAGCTGCCTATTCTGTTAAGACATCTCAGTTCCCTCACCCATTTCTGTCACGGGAGTGGACCAGATCCCTTCCTTCCCACTTAAGATCCTGACACTTCCCTGCATTCTTGTGATTCTTCTCTCACTCTTTCTGGTCATACCTGCTTGCCCTGCGCCTCTGCTTGGTCGCAATGTTCTCCGCTTTTTGGGGGCCACTCTCACCTTGGCCCCCACACTCGCCTGAGTATTTCACAGGTCCATAAATGGGTCGCTCCAGATATATGTCAGCCTCTGCACCAGCTTCACGGACACCAACCAGGCAAGGATTGGCAGGTGGACTTCACTCACATGCACACACCTAAGGAATTCGTTACCTCCTATGATTGACACCTTGATCCTCAAGAAAGGTTGAGAAGGCCAACGGACTCATCAAACGACAGCTCACCAAGCTCTCCATTGAGCTCAGGTTATCTTGGCCCTCCCTTCTCCCCATTGCCCATAACCACCTCCCGGGCCACCCCACACTCGCCTACAGTTTTTAGCCCTTTTGAGCTCCTTTATGGAAGGCTCTTCCTCTTCAATCACCACCTCCCAGCCCAAACTCCCCCATTGGCGGGTACCTCCCCACCTCTCTTTTCTGACGTCCCTTTTCCGTTCATACTGTGGTCCTCACTACCCACTTGGCTGCCCAGCGCCTGGGACATCCATGCTGGTACCATCTCTCAGGCTCAAGCAGGCACCTATTCAGGATACATGGTCTGTCCAGCAGCTGGGAACCTCCCCCCTCCAGTTTTCTAAGATGTTCCAACAAAGGGCCTATCTGCTCTTTTGCTTTGTACATTCATCTTTACAGTAAAACTAGGGCCGATGTTAATGGTCTATTTTTTTTTCCTAGAAACTTGCTGCCTTTGATTCCTCAAGAAACAGATGCTTGAGGTCTCCAGGATGACAGTTAACCAGATGCTTCTCCACTCACACCTGCTGAATGTGAGCTCACCAATTCCTGATTCTTCCCCACGTCGACCCATGCCCGCAGGAAGTAGTCAGACTTGAACCAGCGTCCCTATACCCAAAGAGTCTGGAATTTTCTGGTGGAACATCAACCTCAACTCCCCTCCCCTATCTCCTTTCCCAAACCCACTCCTAAGACCACCAAACACAGCTTGTTCTGGTGGAAGATCTAACCCAACTCCCCTCCCCCATCTCTTTGCCCAAATCCACTCCTTCTAAGCCCACCAAACATAGCTCCTCCCCCAGAGAGGCTCAAGACCACTCCCACAGATATATACTGTGCTGCATTCCAGAAAACAAACACATGGTCCTTCCGGTCTCTTGTCCTGGTCTCCTCTCTGCAGGGCTGGGGAATCACCCAGGAATGCTTCACCCATTAAACCTGGGCTTTTCCAATTCAGTCTGATTCTGTTTAATTTGGATTGCTGTGTCTGTGAAGAGGCCTTCAGTGTACACAGACTTATCACCCCTCAAGCTTAGCAGCCGTGGGGGTTACAGTAATTACCTTGAAGGGGCCCTGCCATTTAGGGGAAAGTGGTGAGGGACCTGGTCTGGAGAAGAGAGAGGGTCATGATCCTCAGTGTTGATCAGGAATGGACAGGCGTTGGCGTACAGTCAGAGTAGAGGAATCTCAAACTCTTAAGGACACACATGTTCCATTATCAACAGTAACTACCATTCTACATTGGGACACAACTTTTGACCATTATTCCAAGCCCTCATAACTCATAACCACACTTTGTTCTTTCGGGCCAGAGCTACCCTGGAACTGGGTAGGTGTTAGTAACTAATGATGGCCAGTCAGCCCTGATCAAAGTAGGAGCTGAGTCAGAATAAGCCTTGAGAGGTGTTTTCCTCACAGAGTAAAGCACAGCATCTCCTACCAGGAAGCAGCATGTTAACAGTCCGATGCCTTAGAACAGGTCGAGCCTGCTTCGAGTGATCCACCACAGCTGGCTTCACAGCTCTCCTTGCTATGTAGTCATCATGGATGTTTAGAGGGGAAATACAGACCCATGAACCCCCGCCATAAGCACAGGCTACTCTGCCTCTACCTCCATGAT
>NW_023505387.1:0-14442 GCF_004664715.2 Peromyscus leucopus | reverse complement strand
AGCATCTCAGATGCTCTCATCCTGCAGAAGTGAGGACCGAGCCAGGTGATGGACATGCTGATTGCTCTGATTTGATCATCACCTGTTGTATGTGTGTATCGAGATGTCATTTCCGTACCCTCGTAAGTATGCACAATTAGTACGTGTCAATTAAAAAACCAGACACAACCATCTGAAGCACAGGGCCTGCCGTAGAGCAAATGCCAGGAACTGTCAGCTGTGCTTCTGATGTACTGAGTCCTCACAGCGCATGCAGGAACCTCCCAGTTCCTGGGTCTTCCTGGACTTTGACAAATGGCTCTTTTCTTTCCCCCTGGCTGTGCATAAGCGAGTGTGTTAGGCAGAAGCAACCCATGAGAACCCTGGTTGATGGGTCATAAGGATATAGAAACCTTCTGCTTCAACCCCGAATATCCTAAGTCAGGAAACTGGAGTTGAACCCATGTTTGTGTTTAGCTTGTTTTCTCCTTTTTATTCTGCTCAAGACCTCATCCCTTGTAAAGGTGCTGCCCAGTTAGGATGAATCGTCTTACTATGGCTAACTCAATCTAAAGACTCCCCAGCTATGCCCAGATCTGTCTCCTAAGTGAGTCTAGATTCTGTTAAGGTGACATCCTCACATCTGTACTTCCTAGGGAAAGAATCAGAGGCCCTGAGACATTAGTAGGGAGTTGTAGCCATAAGTGAAATCAAATGGGAGATAGATAGATAGATTGGCCAATAGTTAGATTGTGTGTGTGTGTGTGTGTGTGTGTGTGTGTGTGTGTGTGTTCTCGATCAGGCACATGTGCATTCAAAGCCTGGAACTAATCTGAAGATGTTTTAGGCAGAGTGTCAACAGTGAAGGACTGATAGAAGGGACCCATGCAGTGTCATATGGGGAAGGTCTGGAGTGGGGCAGTATTGATGTTCCTTCCTCCTACCAACCCCTAGATCCCAGAGTGTCACCAGCTGGACAGGGGTAGAGGACAGATGTTGTGGTCATTGCGCTGGAAGGAGCTGAAAGCTGTCTTTGAACTCCCAGAGCTGTCAGAGGGCCTGCAGTATCCCCATCTCCTCCCAGAACAGAGCCCATGGCCTGCCTTGCTCGTTAGCAAGAAGGAGAATGGTCCTGCAGGCTGCTGGGGGCCAGGTCAGTGCCGGTGACTGTCTTCTTGTCTCCTCATGAACCAGAAGTGGCCTTGTTGTTGGTGATGGTTCTAGAAGAGATGGCTGGAGGTGGGGTTTAGGCTCTGCCAGTCTGCCGGTGAGCATAGCTGCCAGCATGGACCGTGCGCTTGCTGCACGGTGGGTGTTCATCTCAGTTTGGACTCTCCTGGAAGTGGACTCCAAGACAAGCCTTCCAGAGAATCTTGTAGGGAGCTCAGGGGTTGCCGTGTGGGAAGTGGTCATGTGGCTGCGGGAAGAGGCGGCCACTGATGACCCTATGCTCCTAAACAGCTACCATGGTGGCAGAGGGGACTTAGTCTTGTGGAGTAATTGGGAGGTGGTGCCACACACCCAGGGCAAGGGGAACGGAGAGTTTTTAATGCTCCAACCTCTTAAACCTCCTTACACATGGCTGCCCCTGCGGGCTGCTAGTTCCCGAGACTATAGTCAAGATGCTCATATAAAAGGGGCAACTGGGAAGAGGCAAGATCCAGGGAGCAGGTGGGGCTGGTTACTTCATTCTTATGTGAGGGGAAACCCATTTTTGCTGAGGGGTGAACAGTTCAGAGAGGTCAAGTCGTGAGCCCGAGGAGAGTCGTGGCTCCTAACGCCAACATTCTCTGGCCCGTGCCTTTCATGGCGGTTCCTGTCCCAGCAGGGTAATGCTTTCCTGTGATTCCTAAGAAGAAGGTGGGCAGGCAGATGAGGGACTGTAGCTGCCTCTGCTGCTACTCCTACTCCTTACGAAGTGCTTCCTCTGTCTGAAATGGACACTGGATGTTTTCGCGCATGTGGTCTCATTTAGTCCCGGAGCAGCTTGGCAAGGGGTGTGTGTGGCTCCTTACCCAGTGATCCTAGATGGGAAAGTGAGACTTAGAGACATTGGATGACTGAGCATCATGCAGCAGTGAATGAGCCAGGGACTGGGCAGATGAGCTTGGTTGACACATCACTCCAGAGACACACCCACTTTAGTTAGGATGCCCCTAACAGGAGATGGGCCGGGTTCCAGACCACGCTGACAGGTCAGTGAGGCTGGGCTGAGCCAGCACCTGGTCTGGTGAAACTGTCTGGTGACACTCACCCAGGAGAAAGTGAGGCTGATCTTGCTCTGGTCTCTCCTCCTGGTCTGCTGTCTTGCCTGCAATGTCAGGCTGCCCTTGACCTGTCACCTCAAGAGCCAGTCAGGCTGATGCTGAGTGGAGGCCTCAGGAAGTGCAGGGGCAGACGGTCAGGCTCTTGTGTGAGCCTCTGTCCCGTGCTGGCAAGCTGTGGTTGAAGAGAGCCCCGTCATGTAAATCCCAACGGCTTTCTACCCGATGTTACCCTTGGGCAGCAGACGGAGGTGTGCTCTGCATGTCTAGCTGATTTATGTTCACACTGAAACAATAATGAATCTGAGCAATGATGTTATGCTGAGGCTAATGCAATTTTTACTGCTGATTTATGGGATGGCCCTGCCTTCAGGAAGATGAGGCTTTGGCTCTGCAGTTTGCTATATTCTGGGGAGGCCCTTCCAAAAGAGGCCCTTTTAGAGCCGTACCTTTGGAAGAGAATGAGTGTGTGTGTGTGGTGTGTGTGTGTGTGTGTGTGTGTGTGCGTGCCCTGTGTGTATGAATGCATGTGCAGGTATATGCTGCATAACAGTATTCATCACTATATATGTGTACATGTATTGTTTGTGTGTTGTGTGCATGCTTGAAATGTATGCGCCATATGCATGTATGGTGTAGGTGTGTGTCTATGTTAAATGTTGTGTATGCATATATATTGCACAGGCACACATGTTTTCTGTGTTGCATGTGTGAATGTGTTATCAACACGTACTGTATTTATACACATGCAATATCTGTATGTATAATAATGGCATTGTTATCTGCATGTTTGGTTTGTAGTGGTGGAGTGTATATTGTGTTTACATTCCTTAATCAAGGGGAGTGTTAAGCCCTGAATTGCCTGGTTGGGGAAGAGCCCCTGTCATTTTGGATATAGTAAATGAAAAGGCACATTATACACTCATGGTGGTAAACCATATCACAACGAAGGTAAAGCCGTTTGAAGACGTAGCTGGGGAGACGACCACAGACTTTTTGGTTAATGACATGTGTTTTCTTGCACAGACGTAGAGATCACACCATGTTGAGGCAAGGCTATGGGCCGCGCCACAATTTGTAATAGCAGGGGCGGGAAAACATGGAAAGGCGTATGGAGAGCGGATAGCCTGGGCCGGATGGTAGTTCTAGCACTGTGCTCGGTTGCTCGAATGTGCATCTAATTTAATTGATTGCTGGGTGTAGGTTGGATAATGCGTGTGGACCCTTTTGACAAATAGTTTTGGGGAATTTGGAGGAGGTCGCGGGAAAAAAAGGGCAAGGTACTAAGATGATCAAAAGGAAATGGATAAGCTAGCTATCAAGCTATGGGTCTCCCACTTATGCTGACAGGAGGCCTGCTTTGTACTCTAAGGCATCAAAACCAGAACACCAAAAAGGAAACGGGGGCACCGATTGCAACATGAAAGGGCAATTGGCGCTAAGGGGGCAGGGAGATGGGTCTAGCTTTCATACCCTGTAATCTACTCAGTAGAGTGCAAATGGTTTCATGGTCATGGTCATTGGGAACATGATAGGCGCCAGGTTTGCAGGGATCATCGAGTGCAAATCTCTAGACCGTGAGGTAGTCAGAGAGCTAGAGCAGCAGAGGCGGGTGTACTTGGCGAATCTGCGAAACAACATGACTAGGTAGATTTGGCGGGGAAGGACATGGCGCCGGTCCTAGCTCTCTGAACTAGTATCGTCGTGAGGGGACATTGCTCCGAGGGGCGCAAGGACAAGGCACAGGGGCACAACCTTCACTGCGACGAAAGAATGAGAATATCAGAGCTGCACTCAGCAGATGGCATAATCACGACTTAGTCAGGTATTATGACTGCTGGGAAGGGAAGGAATGGAAGTTCCGGGGAGCACTCCGGTGTCGCCCATGGTCCGACGGCCTGGGGCAGGGAAGGCAGGGATCTACCTGGGAGGTGAGGTATGGATGGAGAATCTGCATGTTGATCCTATTTTGATCTTGATCAGCGTTGGGAGGGGGCGGATGCTGGACGATACAGCGCTGCAAAATATTTAACGACGCAGAGGCTTAGAGTCTGCGCTGAAAACACCCAGCTTTGTAAGAACTGCTGTTCAGCAAGACTCGATTTCTTTTCGCCTGAATATTCCTCGTAATACCTTAGTTGGACGCTTCTGTGAGCGATATTTACACCATTCGCTGATTCTGATCATGGTTTAGTTGTTTTACTATGTGTTTGATTCTATTACTGTCCTACTCATGGCTTGATCTGGTGTAGCCTGGGTAGATTGCGTACGCATTCTGTTGCTTCTGGCTACCTTGATTTCTATCCGCTCAATCCTATGATTCTTGGTATATTTGTGCTCATCGGTTGCCTTGCACCCAGCGCCTCTAATACTGTTCTCTTATGCTTTGTCGGTAGTGATGGGCCATGATGATGACTCGTTTTAATTTAGAGACCGAACTCGAGGTGTTTTCGTAGAACAGGCAAATGTAATACACGCAAGCTGTTTCAGACAGAATTGAAACAGATGGCATACATGAGAGAAAGATGCACAAGCACACAAATCAGTTAAACATTAAAAACAGTGGTTCCAAGCCCCAGGCAATAAACGAATGTGAAGACATCGTTCAAAAGTGACTATCTGGCACAAGCACCGACAGGCAATAAGAGGGGGACAGCCACGTGCCTCGGAGATATAGGTCATGTGGAGCATGGGTAGTAGGGGGTGCGCGGTGGCCGCTCTAGTGTTGCAGATTCGCTAGGACCCTGGGGGAAAGGGTGGGGATAGGAAAGATGAGTAATTATTGGTGATGTCAGGGCACGGGGAGTGAGGGCCGAGACGCGTAGAAGAGGAGAGAAATGCCACTTATGCAGGAGCTTTAGAAAGCAGAAAGAGCACAAGGAGGAAGGAGGATCGGGACAAAAAAAGAATGTATAATTAGGTGGCAGAAGCGTATTCAAAGATTAATGAGGGAATGGATAACGGTTATTAGGGGTGGAGGAATATACTTACAGGGGGAGTGGAACCATAAGGGACGAAAGAGGCTGAACAGCGGGTGACGGAGCCGTGGGACGTACCGGTGTGGGTGCTTGGTGTGAGCTGGGATCACGGGGCATGGAATTGGGGCGGAGGAAGTTTTAAACATGCGAAAGGTAGATGAGCCCTATACGAGGGAACTTTGGGCTTTAGGGATCCTCACAAAAAGGACTCGTCCAAGTGCCGGGGACAGCTTGCCGCTGTGGTTGTCCTACATGGTGTTCTGGAAAGAGTGCGTCAGAGGTGGGATATGCTGGTTCATGTCAAGAAAGCAAGGTTGGTTTGAGAATTAGGGATACGAAGTGGTGTGATCCAAGGGTAGTGTGTAAGGACATGAAGGATGTGACAGTAATGCACTTGTCAAAGATTGTAATTCACCACTCAGGGCAAGAGGTGGGCTGCGAAGTATAACACAATCGCTGGTCAGGGAGCAAAAGTTAGAGGGGTGACTGTTAGGGCCAGGAGGGCTGGACGTCGCTCGCACGCTCGGGTCGTGTTAAGGAGAGGTGCTGAGCGGACGGATGCTCAGGGGCAGACGATCACGAACGGTCATGTGGTAGCTCCTACGCTGGGGAGAGAAGAGCAGCAGCATAAGGTCTAAATATTGATTAGGTGGTGGGCGTGTCTAAATGAAACGAATCCGCGCTGAGATAGGAAATAAAGGAGAGCAGGGGACAAAGGGTCTGCTGGGGTCACTTCCCAGTCGAGTGAAGTAGCGGAGGGGGGGTTACTACTGGAGCTGGGAGCGAAACTGGAGGAGGGGTGGGACAAACGGAACGGAATTAAATGCGCGGGGCAGAAGGTTAGAGTATGCTGCGTCTGGGGTTACGGGGGATGTTAGGTCTGCGCAGGCGAAGGGGAGGGTGATTCGCGAACGAAGGACCCTAAGTCACTCATAAGGACCCACAGCGTCCGCACCTGTACATGCGGGACCAGCCAGTTTGGAAATTTTTCGCGGGAGGCTAAGAGTGCGAGGGACATAGGGAGGGGCCAGGGAGCCCACGGGAGGACAAGGCCGGGCGCGGCCCGAACCGGAATGGAGAAAACGGAGGAGGGGTTCAGAGGGCCCTGGGGGTTTGGGGAGGAAGTGGGAGGTAGAACGAGGAGATGCCAAAAGCGGAGCCGGCGAGTAGAGCTACCAAGTGAAGCCGGTTCTCGAGCTGGAGATAGGGACTGGCTCAGAGCGATCGGGAAGATGGGCGAGTAACCTCCCGCAGATTGCCGGAGGAAGGGGGGGGGTGACGTCCGCCCGCGTGGGAATCCGCCAGGAACAGGGGAGTCGCGAGAGACAAGGAGCGATCAATGGAGGCGGTCGAGCGGTCTAGTCTGTTTCGCAAGTGTCAGCCATTGAAGAGACCCGTCTCAAAAAAAGGTAGACATTGCCTGAGGAGTGACACCCAAGGCTGTCCCTGGATTATGCTGGGCTGTGCGCACACGTGAACATGCGCATCTACAGCATGGCCATGCGCACACACTAAGGCTGAACAGACTGAGGTGGTGTCTGGATTTCTATTTAAGTTGACGTAACACATTAGCACGCTGGTGCTGTGAGAGCTTTGGGGTCTTTGAGCCCTGTGGTCAGGTGTGTGGAAGGAGAGGCGTATTGCAACAGCTGGAGAGCCTGCCTTCAGGGCTGCAGCCATGACAGGGTTTTGGGAGCTGGGTAGCTCTTTCTCGGGCCTGAGGTTGGTGACTACCTGAGAAGCCACAGAGAAAGCAGGGCTCCTGCAAAGAGGGGGGGAGGGGAATGCCGCTGAAGCCCACGGACTTGGCCTTGGCCAGGGATTGGGAAGGGGCAACCCTGAGGAGAGAGCTGGGAACGGAAGACCCTTTGCCCTGGGAGGGGAGGTGGGCTGGTCCTCCGTGTCATCACCTGCTATGGGAGTCACAAAGCTCTGGCGTCCCCTTAGTCCAGATCGTGGGATTCCTGTTTGGCCGATGTTGCTCTGGTGTTGTCCCCCAGCTTCCTGGCACACTTTTGTCTGGGAGAAATGTGACAAAAGACCTGCTGCTTTATACTTCGGTGCTCGTATGTGTGTCAGGGGTCAGCAGACACCGTAAATGGCCTGCAAAGGTTCCTACTGCTCAGTGACAAACATTTAGTGGCTTCAGTCAATGCCAGCTTATGTTATTCCTGTTTTGCAGGGTAGGAGTCTAAAATTTAAGATATTGCCCGAGGCACATGCCTTCTGGGACAGACCAGAAGAAACTTTCTTGGCCTTCTGTAGCTTCTAGAAGCTGGCTGAGTACGTTGGTCTAATCCCTGTCTCAGCCTGTCACCTCTGTTCCACTCTTTAATTTTGACCCTTTTGCCCTCCCATCCTCTTTCTCCTTCCCCTCCCACCTTCATCTATTTCTTTCCTTTTTTCTTCAGTACTGGGGATTGAACTAGGGCTCATTCATGTTGGACGAGCTTCTACCACTGGTATAGCCTCATTTCCTCTTCCTCCTCATATGTGTGTGTGTGTTTGTGTGTGTAATAAATCACATTTGTGTGTGTGTGTATGTATATATAAATAATTGTGTGTGTGTGTGTGTGTGTGTGTGTGTGTCACGTGTGTATACAGGTGTGGAGGTCAGAGGACAACTTATGGGAATTGGTCCTTTCAACATGTAGGACCTGGGGATTGAAAATTAAATCATCATTGTGCATGTGTGTTTGTGTGCATGCTTGATGAGATGTGCCATATGCATGGTATGTGTAGGTGTGTGTTCTATGTCTAAATATGTGTGTATGCAATATATATTGCACAGGCACAACATGTTTCTGCTTACCCTGGGCCAGAAAGTCCATGCTTGGACTTTCACAGGTCATATTCTCTTTGTCACAGTGGCTCAGCTCGGCCTGGTCTGAGGGAGCTGTGCAGATGGGCATGTCATTGGCAGGTTGGCAGGGAGGTCAGCCGCCCTAGCAGCTAGTTTGTATTGTGTGTGTGCATGTGTGGGTGTGCACATATGTGCTTTTCTGTGTGGTACGTGTGTGTGTGTGTGTGTGTGTGTGTGTACATGTGTGCTTTTCTGTGTGTGTGGTCATGTGTGTGTCATGTGTGCTTTCTGTGTGTGGTCATGTGTGTGTACATGTGTCGTGTGTGTGCAGTGTGTGTGTACATGTGTGCTTTTCTGTGGTGTGTGGTGCGTGTGTGTGTGCGCATATGTGCTTTTCTTGTGTGTGGTACGTGTGTGTGTACATGTGTGCTTTTCTGTGTGTGTGGTGCATGTGTGTGTTGCATGTATGCTTTTCTGTGTGTGGTACATGTGTGTGTACATGTGTGCTTTTCTGTGTGTGGTGCATGTGTGTGTGTACATGTGTGCTTTTCTGTGTGTGTGTGGTGCGTGTGTGTGTGCGCATATGTGCTTTTCTGTGTGTGGTACGTGTGTGTGTGTACATGTGTGCTTTTCTGTGTGTGTGGTGCATGTGTGTGTTTGCATGTGTGCTTTTCTGTGTGTGTGATGCACATGTTTGTGTGCTTTTCTGTGTGTGTGGTGCATGTGTGTGTGTACATGTGTGCTTTTCTGTGTGTGTGATGCACATGTTTGTGTGCATGTATGCTTGTGTGTGAAGGCCAAAAGTCAATATTAGGTGGACCTTCATCAATTGCTCTCCACCTTTTTTTTTCTCCTTTTAAAGACAGGATTTCTCTGTGTAGCCTTGGCTATCCTGGAACTTACTCTGTAGACCAGACTGGCCTCGAACTCACAGAGATCTGCCTCTGCCTCGCGAGTGCTGGGATCAAAGGCGTGCGCCACCACATTTGGCTCCCACCTTCTCTTTTGGAGACAGGATCTCTCACAGATCAGCTGGCTGTTTTGGTTAGATTTGACCGGCTGTCCAGCCGCCTCCACATCTGTAGTACTGGGACTACAGGCACATGCTGTTGTGCCCAGCTTTTTCGTAGGTGCTAGGGATCCAAACTTAGGTACTTCGTTTGTTCAGGACACACTGTGTCCACAGGGCCATCTTGCCAGCCGCATAGCTGCAGCATGCTTCCTTTCCTTGTGCTCTCGGTAATTGCCGCAGCCGAGTTTCCCTTCCTTTTATATTCCCGGGCTCCCCAACATCTTCACATGGAAAGTGAGTCCAGAAAACTTCTTGCTGCATGTGTGTTCCGAATTCCTCGCTCTGGGCTTTGAGGCGTGGGAACATAGCTTAGGCCTGCTGCCATCCCCCAAAGCCCAGGAAGCCTGTCCCAACAGCAGATGCGGTGCCCATACGTGCAGGACGCCATGCTTCCCATTCTTTCCCCTCTCTCGTTTTTTGAGCCCAGGGACATCGGAAGGTGGTTGGAGAAGGCCTGTGGGGTTCGTGAAGCCGAGCCTGTTAGGTTTCAGGCTTGCTTTCTCGTGATGAGGAGCTGCGGAAGAGGACTACTTCCGTGGTGCGGGGCCAGGGAGCCCGAGGTGGCCTGGATTCTGTATCGGGAGCTGCTCGCCGTCAGAACCTCAGCTCCCTCGCTGCCGTGGGCCGTTGCTCAGTTCACAGTTCTCTCCCCTGGAAGGCTCTTCTCTCTCCCCGTTAGCGACTCAGCCGACTCCTCCATCGTCAGGTCGCGTTCTAGTTACTTTCTAGAGAAGTCCTCTAGCCACGCTCAGTTCCTTGGACACTAGCTCTGTGCTCCTCTCCCTTCCCAGTGCTCACAAGGACCAGCCGTTGCACACGTCATTTGTGCTGAGTTGACAAAGTCCTGACTGCCTCCACTTCCCCTTTGCATTCTGCTAGTGGCTTCAGAAGCCACTTACGCCCCGGTGACAACCACAGCGCCCTGCACACGTTAATCACCTAGGAATTTTTTTTGTTGTATGTGTAAAAGAATCATGACTCTTGGTGAATATTTTGCCCTCTGTAAAATGGGGTTGGTAAGAGCTCCCTTCTAGAGGGAGAGGAGGATTAGGTAAGAGTGCTTTGAGGACACCAAACATTATGCAAATACACCGTGTTGCCCGTGGTTGATTTGAACATCTCGTTCTTGAGAAGCTTAAGTTATCCTGATGTTCCCTCGGGCATACCTAGGTTCAGAACCGAGGAAGTAGAAAGGCCTCATGTGTGCCAGCTGGCACTGGAAGCCAGGAAGTTCCAGACTTGTGGTCCTGTGTGTTGGAACCACATCTCGGCTCTGTGGTGGAATGAGAGCAGGTAAGCCTGGCCAGGTGCACAGCAGTCTCAAGAGTGGTTCATTGCCTATGCTCTGATCCCCCCGGGGGCCCAGCTGCTCAGGTTGTACCCTGGCTGGGGGCCAGGGCACGGCTTCATAATCTTCTTTATCCAGGATCTCTGGTCTCTTGTCCCAGAGACCTCTGTCACAGGCAGAGGCATATTCATGGCCCCCTCCAAGGCTGTAGGAGTTATTAAGATGGGGAAGTTGAAGGATTAGATTTATGACAGGCAGTGGTGGATTATGAAGAATAATTTATCAAATGTCAGTGCCTGCAGCCTACAATTTACAGAAGGTTTGCTTAAGCTGAGGGGATCTGATTGGACTGCCCCTCCCCCACCACTAATGAATGACAGCTCTAATGGGATGGCTTCCCAGGCTGGCCAGCCACACTGGGTGTTTATCTGCTTTTTATTAATCATTATTAACATAAAAATCCCTCATGTCCCTCCAGCCACAGTTCTCTAGTTACTCAGTGCCAAGGAGGCTCTCTTGGCTACCTGGATGGAACTGTGGTCCCCTTTGGGAGGTGTTTCAGCTACCTTAGTCAGTGGGAAGGTCCCAAGTTCCTTTTCCATCACGGGTTATAGGGAACCTCATCTCAGCTTTAGACATTCTCTAGAAAGTACTTAACCGACTGAGCACAGTTCTGTGTCAGGCAGATACAATGGGATACAGTGCTGTGAAAAATCCAGAAGTCTCTAGTCCAAGGAGGGTGAGGGAATACAGGAGGAGGTGAATGTGCAGCCACAGCACTGTTCTCAAGGAGGGCACATGAGCTCTAAGGATGTATTCGGGGGGTTCTCTGAGTAGGTGACAGTGAGGGAAGGCGTGAGGGAAGGGGAGCCTTCCAGGTGGAGGCAATAACGTGAGTACAGACCTATGGGGCTGGGGAGGAGTTATCTGGGCTCTAAGAAAGCCTTCTGGGTGGAACCGAGGGTGTAACACGAGCACAGACCTGTAGAGGCTGGGGGGGAGTGATCTGGGCTCTAAGAAAGCCTTCTGGCTGGGGCAGAGGGAGGAGGTTGAAAAAGAGAAGCAGATAGGCCCAACCCTGACAGGTCTGTTAGGGATGTGGACCGTAGGTACCCGGGGAGGTGATCTCAGCAGAGAGAAACAACACAATCCAGCTGTGTGTATGATGGAGTAGAGACTGCAGGAGATAGGAATCTAACTGGAGGAGGTAGTCAGGAGGCCAGTGTAGTCTCTGGGTAAATGAGGACAGTGGCCTCCACCCAGCTCCCAAATCATGACACGGAGGATTATTCTTTCTTATAAATGCCTGGCCTTAGCTTGGCTTATTTCTACCCAGCTTTTCTTAACTTAAATTATCCCCTCTGTCTTTTGCCTCTGGCTTTTACCTTTCTCTATTTCTGTATATCTTTTCTTTCCTTCTTATTCTGTGGCTTGCTGTGTAGCCAGGTGGCTGGCCCCTGGTGTCCTCCTCCTTTTCTTGCTCCTCCCTCTTTTTCTCTGCCTGGCAGCCCCACTTATTCCTCTCTTGCCTTGCTATTGGCTGTTCAGCTCTTTGTTAGACCATCAGGTGTTTTAGACAGGCAAAGTAACACAGCTTCATAGAGTTAAACAAATGCAGCATAAAAGAACGCAGCACATCTTCGCATCATTAAACAAATGTTCCACAGCATAAACAAATGTGACACATCTTAAAATAATATTTTACCTCACCGGCATCTCTGACGGTCTCATGCTCTGCATTATACCACTGTGCTCTCATGGCTGGAGCCATAGTGCAGGCATTTCCTCTACTCCATCTGCAGTTGTTGAGGGTCTAGGGTTTTCTGTACCCTCTATGTGTATGACGTCATGTGTCAGCCCTACAAAATTGTTTTTACAGTGTTTTATAGATGAAGAAGGTAGGCATAGGGTGTATGACCCATTTGAGCTGGTACGTCATAGAATTAAGATTTGAACCTGGTATTTGCTGGGGATGTCTTTCTGTATGCTGTGAATGTGTGTTGCTCTGATTTGGTTGATAAATAAAATGCTGATTGGCCAGTAGCCAGGCAGGAAGTATAGTATAGGCGGGATAAGCAGAGAGGAGAATTCTGGGAACAGGAAGGCTGAGTCAGGAGACGCTTCGAGCTGCCACCATAAGAAGCAAGATGTAAAGATACGGGGGAAGCCACGAGCCACATGGCAAGGTATAGATTTATAGAAATGGGTTAATTTAAGATGTAAGATCTAGCTAGCAAGAAGCCTGAGCCATTAGACCATACAATTTTAATTAATATAAACCTCTGTGTGTTTATTTGGGTCTGAGCAGCTGCAGGCCCAGGGGTGACTGGAGGGAAACTCCAGCTAAGGTATTCATCAGCACTTGTACTGGAGTCTCCAGAGTGCACTGTCCCTCAGGTCTGGTTGTCTTGACCAGCCATTGAACATGTCTCAGAGGCATGCTCACAGCCACCACACATTGTTCCCGCCCCTGGGTTCTTGGTATTTGCCACCATTCTACAGGAGGAAAGAAGCTTGGAGATGTAGCTTGGCTGATAGAGTGCTTACCTAGCGTGCAGGAATCCCTGGCTTTGGTCCTCTGCATCACATAAATGGCTCGGTGGTACATACCTGTAAGTTCAGCACTGGAGAGGTGGAGGAAAGGGGGTTCAGGAGTTCAAGATCAGCCTCAGCTATATCGTGAGTTTGGGACCAGCCTGGACTATCTGAGATCTTGTCTTCAAAATTAAACCAAACCAAACCAGCAAAAAATCTAATCAATAGACTGAAAACAGAAAAGAAAGAAGACCAAACAGGAATGGAAAAGATGCTTGATCTGAGTGGAGAGGTCCTTGGGCGAGCCAAGTGGGTGGGTGATACCTTGAGTATGGGGCCATGAGCCGCTGCAGGAGTGGCCCTGGGTTCGCCTCCTCGTAGAAATGTTGCCAAGTTGACCTCCGATTCTGCGGCTGGCCTCCCATTTCCTCCTAGTTCAGTAATAGCAATAGCCAAGGGCTCTGTAGAGCCGACAAGCTCATCCCTCAGGACCCCAGAGAGAAGCTGCTGCGGATCATGGAGGTCCCTGTGTACTCAAGCTGTTCTTGCGGCTAGGATTTTCCTTAGGTTTAGGCTGTGGCCGTGGGTGGGAAGCCGAAGATGGGGATGTCTCACTCTGAGTGCAGAGGTGGAGAGGGAGAGACTGACGCAATGTCCCCTTCTTGGTCAGCCCGGCTCTGTGTGGCCATCCTGGAGGTCTCTGTGCCTTAGCTCACCAGGTGTGGCCTTCAGGATTAGGTTCTGTGGTGAATGCGGGTGAGTTGTCCGTCGTGGCACTAAAGCACAGGTGTGTTCTTCAAAGAGGCGATCGTCTTCCCTCTGAGGTCTCTTCAGGTTCAGACAGACGTTTTTTGTTGGCTCAGTGACCTACACTAACATGGTTTCTGTCCTGTTACAGGTCTGCCTTAGGTGAAGGGATTGTGTCTTGGCCCTGCTGTGTTGGCAGAGGGCTGCCTGGAGCACTGTGTTGTGAGAGACTGTAAGGCATTGTGGGGCTACAGCAGCAATAGATGCTGGATGGATTAGTGATGTCTGGCATGGGTATGGCTGGATGTACCGCTTGGCTATGGTTGCATAAAAAGTTAGCCCGAGCCGGGCGGTGGTGGCGCACACCTTTAATCCCAGCACTCGGGAGGCAGAGCCAGGTGGATCTCTGTGAGTTCGAGGCCAGCCTGGGCTACCAAGTGAGCTCCAGGAAAGGCGCAAAGCTATGCAGAGAAACCCTGTCTCGAAAAACCAAAAAAAAAAAAAAAAAAAAAAAAAAAAAGTTAGCCCGAAACACAGTGACTTAAAACAATAAACATTTTTTTTTCTGAAAGTTTCTGTGTGTTGGCTGGGCAGTGGTGGTGCATGCCTTTAATCCCAGCAGATGAATCTCTGAGTTCGAGGCCAGCCTGGTCTACAAAGTGAGTTCCAGGACAGGCTCCAAAAGCTACACAGAAAAACCCTATCTTAACAAACAAACAAACAAATAAAACAAACAAGTTTCTGTGTGTCTGTGTGTCAGGAGTTCAGGAGTAGCT
>NW_023505386.1:0-23293 GCF_004664715.2 Peromyscus leucopus | reverse complement strand
AACTGTAGGAACACCCTACCCTGACACCTCCTTAGTCTGTGACTCCTGCTGGCCTTCTTCGCCACTCAAAATGAAATTAAGGAACTCCCAGAACAGCAGCTGCAGCCTTGACAACTCCTGGCTCTCTGCCAACTAACCATCAGGAATCCTTGACTCTGAGTCTGCCCTTTCAGGAATCCAGAGAAACAACATAGACCTATCTCTTTTTAAGACCCCAGCTACTGAACCCTATTTTTGGAAGATCCACCTCAAGCCTCACTTCCTCCTTAGAAAGCCAGATCTCTCTGCCAATCAGTGTGTTCAGTCTTACCAACATGTCTTCTGGTGAGCCCTATAAGCACTTAAGGTATGTCCCAAGGACAGATGGTATTACCACAACCATGGTGAATTCACAGATCTTGTCAAGTGCTCTCCAGGAGACAATAGAATGTTCAGAGGAGGAACTGTTAGAGTCACTGCCAACTGTCATCACTTATTTGATAACTATCTCTTCCTCAATTCACTAAAAGCCAAGCTTCCCTTTCCAGTAGCCTTCCTTGAGACACAGGGGAAGGCCTTCAGCACCTTCAGCATCAAGAGATCTCTGATTCATTAGAAACTTTTCACTAGGTCAACCTGTGGAGGTGAAGACTCACTTTCCAAACACTCTCCAGGAATGGGCTCATCCCTTCCTTAAGATCTCTAATCAATAAGATGAGAAGTAAAGGATACTAAGAAATCAGCTCAGGATGATGGGGGAGGAAGATAAGTTCCATGAAGTGAATGAAGATATCAGGAAAGATGAACAGGGATGTTACACTGTGGGTGAGTGGTGGGAGATTATGAGTGTCTTGTCAGACCAAAAATAAGTCACATAGGTAATGATGAAAATTTCTCCAAAACTTCAGCAGAGTACAGTCCATCCATCATGATGTTAGCAAAGGTGTGATCACCTAGTGACAGGACAGACTGGAGATACCTAAGGACTGGGCATCCTCAGGTGAGCCCTCAGACACCAAGAACAAACACCTGCAGGAAGAGTGATGGCCCATTCCTGCACCCAAGTTAGAGAAAAGATGACTGGCTAGTGAGCGGGCAGGAACTCAGGAACCTTAGGGGTCACTGAAATGCAACAATGCTTGGTGGCTCCTGCCCTGCAAGTGGCTATGAGGTAAAATGAGAACCTCCAACTCTGGCCAAGGGACTTTACTCTGCCTGTTATTAGCATCACACAACCAAACAATGTCCACTGAGGGTGAAGTTCATTGCTGTAACTGAAGCCTCATTCTCCCTCCTATGCTTCTTCCCACTCGGAGTGAAAGCAGAGGGCCCTGAGCAGAGCAGCTGCAGGCTTGACCATTCCTGGCTCTCTGCCAAACTAACCACCAGAAATCCTCAACTCCAGGTCTGCTTTTTAGGAACTCAGAGAAGCATAATAGGTCCATTACTTCCAAATAGCTCCAAGATCCTGAGTCCCATTGTGAAAAACCCAGATGAAGCCTTTTCTCCTTCAGGAAGTTCCCCATCCCTTGTTCAGGACTCACTGTGCTTTCCCTGGAACCATTTATTTCTTGATGTGTGGCTCTGAGAATGAAGGCCAGCTTCCTTCCTCCTCTCTCTAGTCTCGTTATGTTCCACCTTCCGTCTCCCAAGGAGCCTGCTCAGTCTTGCCAGCATGGCTGCAAGTGAAACCTTTAGGCAATGAACAGATGCCCCAATGGCAGTTGGTGTTACCACAACACTGGTGACATCACATGGAATGCCAGGACTCTCCAGGATACAGGAGAATGTCCAGGGAGGAGTTGGCTGATGTCCACAGTACAGTCTTTATCTCCCTGATAACTACTTCACTCCAAAATGATCTGAAACCAAGGTGCCATATCAGAAGTCCCTCTGGGGGGTCACACAGAAACTTCTTTGGCACACCCTCCTTCCAAAGTCAGAGATCTAGCTCTCTGCTTCATTAGAAACTATCTATGGGGAGTTGAAGGCTCACTTTCAAAACACTGTACAGGAATGGCTCTTCCCCTGCTTCAGATCCATACTCAGAATGATGAGAAATAAATGATGCTAAGAAATTGTGTCAGGATGATGGGGAGCAGGAGTGATGAGTCCTCTGAAGTAACCATCATGGGGGAAGATCCTCAGACTTTTAGAGATTCGTGAGTTCAAGACAAAGAGAAGTCACATAGGTAGTAATAAAAATTTCTGACGGGCAGTGGTGGCACACGCCTTTAATCCTAGCACTCGGGAGGCAGAGCCAGGCAGATCTCTGTGAGTTCGAGGCCAGCCTGGGCTACCAAGTGAGTCCCAGGAAAGGCGAAAAGCTACATAGAGAAACCCTGTCTCGAAAAACAAAACCAAACAAACAAACAAACAAAAAATTTCCCCTTGAGAGTAAACAGAGCTCACTCAAGCTATGAGGCTGTAAGTGAAGATGTGATTAGCTGGCACAGTCATATCTGAATGGAATGGCAGAAGTTATAAAGCCAGCTGTGTGACAAAGATCCAGCAAAACTGAGCCCCAGATAAGTTTATTTGGGTGCACAATGTTTCAGGGAACACCACCACATTCCTGGAGGCAGTTGCATCCTTAGGAATTCAGACAGCTTGGCTTTTTCAATACTTAATTGTGAGACATCACACTTCCATGAACACATTTCCCCAGCCCAGAAGATATACCTACCCACCCTAGCCAAATATACACAAAACCATTCTGTATGTGCCTACCTCTTATCTCACTGATGTTTCATATCAAAAGAGGATTCATTGTCATCCAAATGCCTTGAGATTCAGCTGACAGGGGCCAGCACCTGACCTCTAAAATGCTTTCCCTCAGCCTACCCTTGGCACATGGAAGGTGTTCAGAAAATGATCAGAGAGATAAGACTTTGCCTAGCAGATTCTCATAATGTAGTCTTGAGATTATCAGTCTCTGGATGACAACCCTAACCTATCACTCTACAGAAAAGAGGATCTCATTGGTCAGCTAGCTTTTATCCTTCCTTTTACATCCTCCAGGTAACCAGGGACAGCCTTCTCAAGCTCATTTAGAGTGGCACAGGATATAGCTTAGTTTCACAACCCTCAAGTCTGACCTCAGAAGCCAAGAGAAAAGATACAGTTCACAAACACTCATGTGGATGGAGATGCCCAGGTCATCTGCCTGATCACTCTAGAACCTTGCTGATGCTGGAAGTGAGATGCAGGGACAGCACATAGTCACCATACTAAGCAAGCCATCTTCTCTAATATCATCCCAGGACACTCAAAGCTTGCAGGAAAGATCCAGTTCTGTTTTTGTCCACTGCCTCTTAAAGCCCTTAATATTGTAAGGTACATAAATGTATTATTTCTGCTTAGACATTTGCCTAGAAAAAAAAACTGATGTACCCAAAACATAATGACTTCTGATCTCTCTGGCTCCAAGAGAGTTTTTTTCTAAGTGTGTACTCTTTAGAAAAATGCAACTTCTGTCTTCTATTGCTTAACATTTCCCTTCTTTGTATAGTACACACCATCGGGAGTTTGGCTAAATCATCAGAGAATGGGCTAATGCAGCCATCATCCCTTTGCTTTAACATTAGTGAGTGATGTGCCCTAACAACTACAGCCCTTTATGTTACCTTCACAATTATTTTCTAAAAAGATTTCAGAGAACTTACTTACAGATATCCCAACAGATGGGTCCTTAAGGGATCTATGACTATTTACCATTAAATCTGTGCAAATTCTTCATGCTTGATGCTTGCAGCCCTTGCCTTGGGCTGAGCTTAGGACACACTTCCAGGAATAGAACTGTCTCAAAGAACTTAAAAGAAAAATATGAATATAAAACTAAATTAACATAATATTTAAAGTAAAAATATTAGCCTTGTATTAATGATGGTACATAGACATCAGCATCTTTCCACATAGGTAGGAACCAGAAATACCTGGAAAGTGCATGTGCACCAAGTGTACATGTTAATTTATCAAGTAGTTACTGAATGCACTGCTCCCATTAGAAATGGTAACCTCTGCTGAATATACAGAGCAACAAATACTGACCTTGGAATATTCTGCAAGTTGTAATTCAAAGTATGAATTACTGGGACCTACTACTCAGATGCATTAATACAAATTTCACTGTATGATTGCTCTTGTAGAGTACCCAGGTTGCAGTCCACTCTCCAAAAGGTAGTTCACAGTGCTCTCTAACTCCAGTTCCAGAAGACATTTTGCCCTCTTCCAACCTCTTTGGGCAGTGCATTGATGTGCTGCAGAGACATACATTCAGGCAAAACACCCATACACATAAAATGAAAATGAAGGGAGATATTTAGTGTCCTGGATATTAGATCCTTACTGAAACATTCACAAACTATTCTCATGTGTAGGTTCATGTGTTATTCAGTTTCTTTTTGTTATTCTTATTGTTGATGATGTTTGAGACAGGGTCTCTGTATGTAGTCCTGAAACTCATCATGTAGCCTGTGCTGGCCTACAGACATCCAAATGCCTCTGCATCCATTGTGTTGGGATTACAAGTGTACATCACTATGCCCCACCTTTTTTTGGGTAACTTCTTTTTATTGTTTTCGTTTTGTATTTTGAGAGAGGCTCTCACACTACAGCCAAGACTATCCTAAATTTCACTCTGTAGACTAGGCTGACTTTGAACTCACAGAGGTCTACTTGTCTATGCTTTCTGAGTCCTGGAATGTAAGGCATGAACTATCATGTAGGGCATGATTTTTGATGTGTTTTTAATATATGGAGGAGAAAGAATATATTCATAGGAAAGAATTTCAGTACTATGGACTTAATGTAGTCAACCCTTCTATTTTCATATGAACTGTTATGTGGATTCCAGCTCCCAATTCAGACTCTCAGAGTGACATGGAAGTAATCCCTCATTTCCACAAGTATCCCAGAGATTCCTGTGCATTAACCTAAGTTCAGACTTGGTTTTCTATCTTGCCAGGTAGAATAGAAGTATATTTTATATTCTTCTCCTTTGATTGTGTTCAGCACTATCAGGCAGTCTGTTCAGTATACTCAAGAAGTAGTGATGTCCAGGAGGAGGTCATGTTTCTCACAGAGACACTTCTGTGTGGACTCTGTGAGCATGTTTGCTGCTGGGAACCTCAACTTCCTCTAATACTGAAATGGCAGAGCCTTAAACACTTAGGAAGTGAATTCAAAAACAAATGAGGAGCAAAAGCTTGGGCTGGAACTCTACACTGTCAGTATGCTGGTGAAATGAAAAGCCCCACATCCTTCCTTGTTCATTGACAGGGACAGGAACTCAACAAAAATGTAAACTTGCCTTTGTGAGACATCAAGTAATTAACGAAAATCACAATGTACCACAGGTTACACCCAAACCTCCTCACCTCTCTAGGCATAGAAACTGCTCTATGATTAAAAGAAATATCCTGGCTGAACAAACTCTGAACTCTCCAGTCCCTCCTGTGTGGACTAAAGAAGTGGGAACTTGTTGAGTGTGGGTGGTGATTGAACCCCGAGCTTCCTACATGGTAGGACTCATTCTGCCAACTGAGCCATGTCCACAGCTATTGTCTTTTCCCCCTTTGCCTTTTCTTTTCTTTTTTTGATTTTTGATTTTTTTTTTTTGAGACAGAGTTTCTCTGTGTAACAGCTATGGCTGTTCTGGAACTTGCTTTGTAGACCAAGCAAACCTTGAACTTACAGAAATCCACCTGCCTCTGCCTCCCACATGCTAGGATTAATGGCATGCACCACCACTGCCTGGCTGCCTTTTCTTTTTTCAACAGTTAATCTCAGTGTGTATCCCACAGAGGCATGCAATCTATCTCGTTTTGGTCTCTTAAGTGCAGAATGGAGGGAACCACACTCAACCTGAGGGATTTTTCTCCTGGGGGCTGCACTGTTCAAGTTACCTCTGCCAGCAGTTCATCACAGCATCCTCACAGGCATATTGTCTATCTGCTGAGGCACCTCTGAGGCAGTTTTCAACAGCTAGGCATGTGGCTTCTCTGAGTGTACCCCCAACCCAATTCCAACATTGTAACCAGCCCTGCAGGATCTTCCCGGGTGTGTTTCCATGCTCCTGTATTTGAGGCAGGTGACCCTCCCTCCTTCCCATTCAAACGATGTTATTTCCCAGTAGTATTTTATTTCTCAATATGATGAAAAGGGGGATTTTAATGAAGGAATGAGACTTCCTGTGCAGTGTTTGGAAAACAAGCACTCAGTTCCCCACATATGAAATACTTCCAAGAGGCCTACTTTGTTCCTGGTGTACTGAATGTCCCAAGCTGATACCAGAAATAAAATGACTGAGGATAGCATTCTGGGTATTACTCCCAATGCCAGTAATAGGGTTGAGAGAGGATCTCAGCTGCAGAAATCGTTGAATCCTTCAAGAACAGCAAAGGCAGAAGAAGGTGGCAGCCATCAGAAATGGAAAGAAATGAACAAAAAAACAGAGGTAAGACTAAAGAAAAAGAAGTCTATGAGCAGCCAGAGAAGGGGACCTAAAAGCTCTGGGTATCATAAGAGTTCAAATGCATGATCATGTCTCCTAGAAAAAGAGTCTCACAGTCCAGGATGAAATCAGTAATGCTGGGAATGGGCACATGTGTGTGAGAAATCCCATAAAGTTCCTGATCCATTGGGCTTCAGGAGAAATATAACACTAGAAGAAACCACTTGTCATTGTCCTTGCCTAGTCACTGTCCCTACCGATGCTCCCCATCAGGTAAAACAGCAGAAGTTGCCAAAGAACAGCATTTGAAGAGTTTCTCCTTGTCTACCTATGGTTTTGGTCTGTTATAGAAAATGGGTCCTTGGCCATCTGAACCTTCATAGAACCGTGATTTACTCCACTTTTTAGAATCCTGTACATTACCTTCCAATAAAGAGACTCATCATTGCAGTACTCATCAGGTGGATGACCTCAGATAGGAAACTTCAAATTTAGACCTGTGAGGATATAGGAAAGACAAATTGCATAATGAAGAGGGAATGCTACTTCTTTACTAAGTAGTTAAATCACTGTGATGAAAACATCTCTTTTAGCCGATGCCATTGACTAACACATGCTTAGCATGTCTTGGCATTGACCAATGAGCGTGTGTATATAATCATCTCTTGTGCTGAGAAAATGGAGTAATGAGGGACAGGTAAGGGTTCCATCAACTCAAGATACTTCTTCCCTTTCTTCCATAGCTCTGGGTTTGCAGGTGTGCCTACCAAGATTGACAGGATTGGTGTAAGCATTGGGAAACTGTCCTACCCAATAAGACAACACCACTTTTATTTCTCCAGAAACAGAAGACAAACAAAGTAGGAGGAAGGGATATGAAAATTTGCCACTTTTCTCATATTAGTTCCCTCCTCCCTCTCTATTTACAACAATTTTGAGCCTGGAGTGATTTTCCATTTAAGTTAAATTGTCAACATCTTTATGACATGAATACAAACACTAGCCTCACAGCACAGTGCTATCTTCTTCACACAGGCACAGCTGATTCAAACCACTGGCACAAAGCCAATGGTTCTACCAAACTAACAGATGGACTTGAGAAAATTAAATGATAGGTCCTTTAAAACAAAGTAGAAATTCACACTTTTATGAGGGAAGGATTGAGAGTTTCATAGCCACAAAGTTAAGGGGCAGATTCTCTTTTGGCTATGGTTAAAAACTATTATCTCCTAGCAAAGGTGATTTTCCCATGATTTTAAACAGTATTTGTTTATTCAGTCATTATAAAAATAAACATTCATACGATGAATATATGGAAATCTACTGATGAGTACTTTAAAAACAATATATTTATTTAGAGAGAAGGGGAAGATGATAGATAGATGATAGATAGACAGACAGACAGATGACAAACAATACATGCCATACTATTCTGTCATTCTGCTCATGTGAAGACAAAGAAACCAATTGGGAGGAGGAAACTCTCTCTTTTCACCTAAGTAGCCATCTCAGTGTCCCTTCCCTGGTACTTTTCATGATCAACTTGAGGATTTGCCTTAGAGGGGTTTTGATGGTTCTGAAATTTAGAGAACAATGTATATTAAAGGGCACTGTGAATGATTTGTGTAGACATTTATTTCAAATTATGGATGCTCTTAATTAAAGCTAACCCTGGGGGTAAGATTCTTGATGGAAGGACTGTTATCTGTCTAGCTGGAAGAAATCTCATCTGAAAAAAAAAAAAAAAAACAACGAAACTTAAGTATCGGAGTCACACGACTTCCTGTTTGTTCATGTTTCAGTTAGGTTCCAGGATACTTCATAGTCAAATATTTATTCACTAAAGAAAGAAAATGAAATGCCACTTAAGATTACCTTTTCTTGAACATGATGTAAACATTTGTGGAAATGCTCAATAATAATCACAGGCATTATGAAATTCTTCCTAAGGAAGGTAAAAAGAAGATAGTTAAAAGGATAAGTGAATGAACTGAGCCATGCTGACCATCTGTGTCTGCAGAAAAAAATTTTCTAGTCCAAAGTCAAAAATCTGAATTGTGGTGACAGTGACTGTCTCACACTTTTCTTTAAGAAGATAAAAGTGATCCTGCCCAGAGCTCCCATCTGGACCAGAGGTGAGTGTCTGGGATCATACCCAGGGAGGCCTGCCCCTAGGTCCCATCCCTGGGCCCAGCCATTCCTGGGGAAGACCTGCCCAACTGGGCCCCAGTTGATGGCCAGCAGGCAGGGCTCCCCTGGGAAGGTTCCCCTTCTCTAAGACTCCCCACTGGACCCTGCAATCTACACGCCCTGCCCCCACACCCATCCACCTGAGACCCCAACCACTTCCTGATAGAAGAGAAAGTAGGAAGTAGTCTTGAACGCATTGGCATAGGAGATCACTACCTAAGTATAACACCAGTAGCACATACACTGAGAGAAACAATTAATCAATGGGACCTCTTGAAACTTAGAAGCTTTTGTAGAGCAACGGACATGGTCATCAAGACAAGCAACAGCCTGCAGAATGGGAAAGGCTCTTCACCAAACCCACATCTGACAGAGGGCTGATATCTAGAATATATAAAGAACTCAAGAAATTAGACATCAAAATGCCCAACAGTTCAATTAAGAAATGGGCTATAGAGCCCATTCTCTCTGTAAGAGAATTCTCAACAGAGGAAGCTCAAATGGCTGAAAGACATTTAAGGAATTGCTCAACATCCCTAATCATCAGGGAAATGCAAATCAAAATGACTCTCAGATACCACCTTACACCCGTCAGAATGGCTAAGATAAAAAACGCTGAAGACAGCTTATGCTGGAGAGGATATGGAGCAAGGGGAACTCTCCTCCACTGTTGGTGGGAATGCAAGCTTGTACAGCCACTTTGGAAATCAATATGGAGCTTTCTTAGAAAATTGGGAATCAATCTCCCCGAATATCCAGCTATACCACTCTTGGGCATATACCCAAGAAATGCTCAATCATACGACAAGAGCACTTTGTGGTAGTCAGAACCCGGAAACAACCTAGATGATCCTTAACTGAAGAATGGATAAATAAAATGTGGTACATATACACAATGGAGTACTACTCAGCAGAGAAAAACAATGACATCATGAGGTTTGCAGGCAAATGAATGGATCTAGAAAAAAAACATCCTGAGTGAGGTAATCCAGACTTAGAAAGACAAACATGGTATGTACTAACTTATAGGCAGATACTAGATGTAAAACATAGGATGAATAGACTGCTACTCACAACTCCAGGGAGGCTACCTAGTAAGGAGGACCCTAAAAAAAGACACAGGGATCACCCAATGACAGAGAAATGGATGATATACATGAGCAAAGTGGACATGGGTGGTAATGAAGGGCAAGGGTCGGGGGAAAGAGAGTGTAGGGGAGTGGGAGATACCAGCTGAATCAAGAAGAGAGAGGCAGAACAAGAAAGAGACCATGACAAATGAAGACCCCATGGGAATAGGAAGAAGCAAAGTGCTAGAATGGTTCCAGGAAATCCATAAAGATACCTCCACAATAGACTACTGGCAATGGTCGAGAGAAAGCCCGAACTGACCTACTCTGGTGATCAGATGGCCAAACACCCTAACTGTCATGGTAGAACTCTCATCCAATGACTGATGGAAGCAGATGCAGAGATCCATGGCCAAACTCCAGGTAGAGCTCTGGGAGTCCAATCAGTGAGAAAGAGGAGGGATTGTATGAGTGAGAGATGTTGAGACCATGGTTGGAAAAAGCACAGGGACAAATAGCTAAACAAGGGGAAACACATGAACTATGAACCAATAGCTGAGGAGACCCCAACTGGATCAGGCCCTCTGGACAAGTGAGACAGTCGATTAGCTTGAACTGTTTGGGAGGCATCCAGGCGGTGGGACCTGGACCTGTCCTTAATGCATGAGCTGGCTTTTTGTAGCCTGGGGCCTGTGCTGGGACACTTTGCTCAGCCTGGGTGAAGGGAGGAGTGGACTGGACCTGCCTCAACTGAATCTACCAGGCTGAGCTGAATCCCCAGGGGAGTCCTTACCCTGGAGGAGATGGGAATGGGGGGGTGAATTGGAGGAACGGGGGGGGGGCGGGAGGGAGGACAGGGGAATCCGTAGCTGATATGTAAAATTAAATTAAATTATAAAATAAAAACATAAAAGTTTGTATTAGATTTTTAATGCTATTGAACTGCAAACTTTTAAATAATACAGTTTTAAAATTCTTTGAGAATTTCATCTATGCATACAGTGCATTTTGATCATATTACCCCACATTCCTCTCAAATGGTTCCTGATCCACTCTGATAACCCCAACATTACTAAATCCATACCTTTTGTTTTGTTTTAAATCATCTACCTAGGACAACACTGCATGCCATATGCTCATGTGTTAGAGCGATCGCTGAGTTTGTTCAAACCACCTGGCATCAGCACCCTAAAGTAAACTGACTCTTCCTCCTCCAAAAGTCATCCACTGCCACCAGCTTCTCAGCTAGGGGTGGGGGCAGTGAGCCCCTTTCTCTTCCATACTAGAATGTTGACCGCTTGACCTTGGAGTTCATGAGTGCAGTAGTCCTGTCCTGCCCAGAAGATACTATTTTATTTCAATTGTTGTAATATGCTACAAACATTTCAGAGATATCAAGTTTTATATAAAATATGATTATGTGTTGGGAGGAATTGTGAAGAAAATGTTAGTGTTCTTATTTGACTGATTATATTCCCATGTGAGTTATAATTAAATTAATCAGGGCAGTACTGTGTCATGAATCTGACTGTTGCTTTTTATATGTGAAAATTACTGAGGTAATTTCTTCTGTCTACATAATTTCTAAAACACAGAGCCAGAAGCTGATGGTGACAAAAGACCACTGGAAACTGCACTGAGGCTATATTCATACTCTTGATATTTCAGATAACCATGATTTGCATTTGGTTCTTGAAAGCTGGTCTGCCTGATATGTGGGACATGACTGTCAGTTTGCCTCAGTTCTTCTCTTACACATTAACATAGAGAATTACAGTAGGTTTGGTGATGTAAACAGTGTGTTCATTCCAATGCTGAATGCTGCCATCTACAGCCCACTGAGTAAGGGTAGAAAGGGAGCCCTGATGTCATCCTCATCAGAAGAGCGTTATCCTTGTTGACAGCCTGAATTTAGAATTAAGTGGATAGTGCAGGCATCAAGATAATTGTGTCTATCAATATTCAGACCCTATTGGACTCCTGTCTGGATTGTTTTACTGATTTTCTTTCTCATGATTTTGTATGTCATATATATATGTTTAACATATTTCCAACCAAAATCTGCTTCAGTAATTCTTCTCTATTTCTTTTTCCAGAAACATGGTCCATGATGTACCATTTTTTCTTACAAGATTTCAGAGACTTGAACTTAATATACAATATCATATCAAATGTGGACATGTTTTCTCAAAGAAGGATCCCATTGTACTATTTTTATACTCTGAGGATGATGTGTAATACCAATCACCAAAGCAATAGCAAATAAAGACTTTTCCCACACATTGTCAGACTTCCTCCTATATTTAATTTTCCTTATTCTGACTTTTCTTGATTAACATTCTTTTTTTTTTAAAGATTTATTTTATTATGTATACAGCATGTATGACTGCAGACCAGAAGAGGGCACCAGATCTCATTACAGATGGTTGTGAGCCACCATGTGGTTGCTGGGAATTGAACTCAGGACCTCTGGAAGAATAGTCAGTGCTCTTAACCTCTGAGCCATCTCTCCAGCCCTTGATTAACATTCTTGAGTGACCCATCTCATCCTGACCTTTCAACTGCAGGCACTTCTACATTTCATTTCATCAGCTTGCTGCATCTCCACTTTACTTAAAGAATTCCAGACTAGTCATTGAGTGGGGAGTCCTTGTGCTGCTGAGCTCAATGCTAGGAAAGCCCCTACTAAGTGTGTTGTCTTTATAAAAATAACATCCCCAAAGACAAACACGATCAGTCCATCACATTCTGGAAAGTCTTGAGATGGCATCAGACATTGGTAGTCTTAAATCCTCCATTTCCTTCTGACTTTTCTCTAAAATATGTCCTTAAAAATTTGGCAATGGGAAACACATGAACTATGAACCAATGGCTGAGGCACCCCCAACTGGATCAGGCCCTCTGAATGGGTGAGACAGTCGATGGCTTGATCTGCTTGGGAGGCATCCAGGCAGTGGGCCGGGTCCTGTGCTCATTGCATGACTTGGCTGTTTGAAACCTGGGGCTTATGCAGGGTCCCTTGACTCAGCCTGGGAGGAGGGGACTATCCTGCCACGACGGAGTCTACCAGGTTGATCTCAGGCCTTGGGGGAGGCTTTGCCATGGAGGAGGTGGGAATAGGAGGGTAGCCTGGGGGGAAGGGGAGGGGGCAGGAGGGGGGAGAACAAGGGAATCCATGGCTGATATGTAGAACTGAATTGTATTGTAAAATAAAATTTAATTAAATTAAAAAAAATTGGCAATGGGGATTTAGCTCAGTGGTAGAGTGCTTGCCTAGCAAGCACAAAGATTTGGGCTTGGTCCTCAGCTCTGAGAAAAAAGTAATCTAAATGTAATCTTCAGAGTATCTAGCCTGCTAATATTTCTGGACCAGAAACTCTTGCCTCTCCATTATAATAATCCATATCACCATGCTAGAACTCAATCTGTTTTGTCACAACCTTTCTGTATCATCTGCTGTATTCAGGTTTCCTTGTTCCCCTTCTAGAGTTCTATACAAAACCTGGAACATTTATTTAGAAAGGTTCTTGGGAGACTAGAATGCCAAGGCTCCCTGGATGACCAGGATTTGTCCCACATCACCTTGTAGATGTAACCAACTGTCTTATTAAATAAGAAACACAGAACCAATGCAAAGAAGAAAGCCAAGAGGTCAGAGCTAAGAGCTAAAACCTTACCCTTCCTCCTGCAGTGGTCCTACCTCTCTGAACCAGAGCTACTTCCTGTGTGTCTGTCTTTTTATAGTGTTTCTGTTCTGCCTTCTCATTGGTTGTAAACCCAACCACACGACCGCCTTGTCACGGCCTGTCTGTATAGACCTCCAGGTTTTCTATGATTGGTATTGAGATTAAAGGCATGTGTATCCAATACTGGCTGTATCACTGAATACACAGAGACTTACCTAGCTCTGCCTACCAAGTGCTGGGATCACAAGAATACACCACCACTGCCCTGCTTTACTATGGCTTGCTAATAGCTCTGACCCCCAGGCAACTTTATTTATTAACATACGAATAACATTTTAATACAAATAAAATATCACCATATTTCCCCTTATCTATTTTAATAAAAAGAAAAAAGGAAAAAGCTTATAACTAACATAAGAAAAACGATATACAAAAGTACAATAACTATATACAATATATACAAATGATACCTAAACAATGTCTAGTTCATTTGTATTTGACAAATTCAGAGAAAATAATTCCATTATCTAGCCTATTGTATCTAATTCACTTTCTATCCTAATGAATCTTCAACTATAACTAACTAATCTTCAACTCCCTCAGAGACCCAAGAAGGAAGTAATATTAGCTAACAAAAATAAAAACAGGAAGTACAAGCAAGCAACTTCCAAGAAATTGTGAGTTGACAGAAACAGTCAGCTGCTTGGACAGTCATCTGAGGTTTCTCCACAGTGTTCGGGCATCATCTTCAGCCTATAGGATTAGCGTATCTGACAGACTCATTTGTGAAGTAGGATGTACACAAGGTTAACAGTTCAACCTCACATTGGGTGAGAGCAGTATATATACCAGAAACACCTGAATTCTACTAGTGTCATGTCATGATTCAGGATTTTAAATTCTGGATGTTGTTGTTGTTTTTTGAATTCAGCTGTCCATTCTTCTTGGCTATGTGTGTATGTGGCTTCATCTCAGCATCCCCTTCTTCTCCACATCCCTCTATTAAATGCCATTCTACTATTGAGAGGCGTGAGCTTAAGTACTCTTCAAAAATACCTGTTTCAGCTGCTGTTCCATTGCACAACAGAAGCCATCGGCCCACTGCCTGTTCAGCTGCCTTCGAAGAAAAGGGCACTGTACCTTTTCCAGATTGTGAAGACCACTTTAGGGATTTGCCATATTGTCCTGGCCTCAGAAGATGCCTTTTGATAAAGCCATAACCACACTTGTTTTGGCAAGAATCAGTAGTCTTTTGTTTCATGTCCTGTCTGTCCTGTTTGTCAGCAGTTGATTCAAGGATACTTTGTTGTCCAGTGGCTAACTTTTGCCACAATGAAAGTTAACTCCAATTGCCGTTTTTTCAATGCCCATATTTTCTCTGAAGTAGATTGGTACTGCCAGGAGCCGACCTGTCTCATAGTCATGACAAAAAAGAAAATTTTTCTAAGTTATCAAACATTTAAAATGCCATATTCTGTAGATCTCTGAAGGGTTTGAAGATAACCTGTCTATCTAAAATATATCTTCTCAATCTTGAAAACATACCTAATATGACTACAAGTTCTATTATAATGTCTAACTACTAACTTTCATTTCTTTATATCCTAATAGTTGGTAATAACAACATTCAAGGATCAGAAAATTGCATTACATTGTTAAATGAACAGTGTAAGTACAATTAGAAATATACATATAGCATTTTCTAACAATATCAATTTCAATATATATATATAATTTATATACAATATAAAACAATACAACCCAATGTAAAGTATTTACATTTTTCTTCCTTTTTTTTAAACAAGAACCTTAAATAATCTCCTTTGCTTAGCCCTTTTCCTAACCTTTGACAACAACTTGTAGCCAACCCCCCTAATCCATGAAAATTATCCCAGACGCAAAACCCATTAAAAGACCAAAAAAAAAAAAAAACCCACCTTCCCCACACCACCTCTTTGGGAATGTGGCCGCTGTATTCTTGAAATTGCTTCCTGCTGGGTATGTCAGGACTAACCATGAGCTACTTGCTTATAGCCTGTGCTATAAACAACTCAGCCTGCCCTGCCGAACAGGGCCCCTGCCTGTGAAGTCAACGTACGTGGTCAGAGCTTAAGGAAGCCAGAGCCAAGCCCTGACTCGGCTCAAGAGGGAACACGTGGCTGGATTTAAGCTTTAGCCAGCTACACTTTCTCTCTCTCTCTCTCTCTCTCTCTCTCTCTCTCTCTCTCTCTCTCTCTTTCTCTCTCTCTCTTCACACCTCAGACACTAGGTGGCTGTTTTGAAATTGGCTCGGATTTCTACTGTTCTACACAGATTTGGTAAGTCATAACATATCAGATATTTTAAAGGAAACTATTTAAAGAAAAATTTTTTCCACATTAAAAAAAATGGGTTTTATGTGTACATTGGAAGAAAATTGGGTTTTGTTTGAAATTTTAGGCAGTCTGACAATGGAACAACTATATGAGAAGAATAGTATTGTTGGAATTATGCAGTTTATCACTATGCTTATCCTCATTTTACTATTTAAAAAGATAGTCAATTTAAGTGCCAGGATGACAGCTTTAGAAAAATTTGTTAAACCTGTAAAAATTCAGACAGAAGAAATTAACCGTGAAGTTGTTTCAAGTTTGGATCATAAGGTTACAGAAAGAAAGCCTGTTTTCACACAGTCACCCTTAATTTATCCTGTAACGGTACAGCAGTTGCCTGATCAAATGACGACACAAAATATTTGGGCTCCAATTGAAATGTTGGCTTTACAAAGGTTTAAGGAGGCAATAGTATCTTATGGCATGCATTCCCCATATGTAAAGCAAATGTTAAACTCTTGGTCAACATATAATAAGATTGTACCACAGGACTGGCGGGAGCTGGCACAAGCTGTTCTGGAACCCAGCCAGAGGTTACAGTGGCTAACGTGGTTCAAGGATGAAGCTAAAAACATAGAAAAACTATGGAGGGTCAAAGGAATACAAGTTTGCCAGGATCAGCTTATTGGAGAAGGCTTCAGTACAAACACAATGTTTATATGATGTCCAAACCCTAATTTTATGTCGAACGGCAGCCTTGAATGCATGGGACAGAGTTGAGGAACCAGGGGAAAAATGAGTCATTTACAAAGCTTATGCAAGGTCCAAAAGAATCTTTCACAGATTTTTTACAAAGAATGGCTTCAGCAGTAAAGAAGATGGTCTCGGATTCAGAAGCTAGTAAGATAGTAATTGAATTTTGGCCTTTGAGAATGCGAATGCAGCATGCAAAAGAATACTCAGGCTGTTAAAGGCAAGATCTGCACCTTTGGAAGATTGGATTAGAGACACAGTTAATGCTGAGGCTCATGAGCATGATGATATGTGGGTAGGAGAAGCAATTTCAAAAGGTTTGAGGAATGTTAGATGTTTTAGATGTGGAAAGCAAGGACATTTGAAAAGGGACTGTAAACAGGTCATTCCTAGAAACAATGTTTCTTCAAGGAACAATGGCCACAGAATGCCCCTTCCTTCTGGAGTATGCAGAAGGTGTGGTAAGGGAAAACACTGGACCAAAGAATGTAGATCAACAAAGGACAGACAGGGTAATCCTTTGCCTCAGGATTTGGGAAACTCCCAGAGGGGCCTCATGCAGGGCCCCATAGCAAATCCAGTTCAAACCTTTCCTGCAGCCGTAGAGGAAACCCCTGCTCAGAGCAATTAAATAACCAAATGCCTATTGGAATAAATCATGCTGGTCAGGATGATGAAAGAGAGAATAGAAAATTCAGGAGAAAACATAAAGAAAATTTTTGGCAAACTTCTATTAATGAACAAAGACCAAAATTAACGATAAAAATAAATGGTGTTTTGTTGTCTGGTCTGGTAGACACAGGTGCGGACATTACCATAATTGCACCAGAATTTTGTCATCCAACTTGGCCTCTTCAGGAGGTAAACGTTCAACTGTTAGGAATTGGGACATTATCTCAGGTGAAACAGAGTGCAAGATGGCTCAAATGTATAGGTCCAGAAGGACAGAGAGGAAAATTAAAACCATATGTGGCTAACATAGCTATGAACCTGTGGGGTCGAGACTTGTTGCAACAATGGAATACTCAGATTAACATCTCCCCAATCTCAGAAACAAATCATAAACTAGCACATGTTTCTGAGAAAAATATTAGAAGATATTGTTCTAATGAGTGGTCACCAGCCATCCATATTATACAAGAACAAGGCACAACAACTGATGATCTTCCAAAGACACCAACAGCTCTACCTTTAAAATGGTTAACAGACAAGCCTGTATGGGTCCAGCAATGGCCTTTAACAACAGAGAAACTCCAGGCTTTAGAAGAGCTGGTAGAAGAACAGTTAAATGCTCAGCATATTGAAGAATCAACCAGCCCTTGGAATTCTCCTGTATTTGTTATTAAAAAGAAATCTGGTAAATGGAGAATGGTAACAGACCTTAGAGCAATTAACAAAGTAATTCAGCCTATGGGCTCTCTACAATCTGGGATTCCTTTGCCTACTCTGTTACCAAAAGGATGGCCTCTTATAGTTATTGATTGAAAAGACTGTTTCTTTTCAATACCCTTACAAGAAAAAGACCGAGAAAGATTTGCTTTCACAGTGCCTACTTATAATAATTCTCAACCGGTTAAAAGATTTCAATGGAGGGTCCTCCCACAGGGAATGTTGAATAGCCCAACTCTGTGCCAATATTTTTTGTACAACAGCCATTGGAAGTGATACGTGAAAGATTTCCTAAATCTATAATTTATCATTATATGGATGACATTTTACTAGCTGACTCAAATGCAGATACTTTAGAAAGAATGTTTGAAGAAGTAAAGAAAATTTTGCCTTGCTGGGGATTACAAATTGCTCCTGAAAAGATACAAAGAAGAGATTCTATTAATTATTTAGGATATAAAATAGAGCTACAAAAAATTAGACCCCAAAAGGTGCAAATTAGGAGAGATAGACTACAGACTCTTAATGACTTTCAAAGATTATTTGGAGATATTTCTCATCTACGAACTATTGTTGGGGTAAAAAATGATGAACTGAATAATTTGTTCAAAACCTTAGAAGGTGACAAAGACTTAAATAGTCCAAGAGAATTATCACCTGAAGCTGAGAAAGAATTGGCCTTGGTAGAAAAGAAAGTACATAAAGGGCACGTGGATCGTATTGATCCAAAGCTGGATTGCATTTTGGTTATTTTACCTTCTAGGCGTTCTCCTACTGGAATATTAATGCAGAGGGAAGATATTATATTGGAATGGATATTTTTACCAAATAAACCAAATAAAAAATTAAAAACTTATGTGGAAAAATCTCTGACTTGATTTGGAAAGGAAAATTGAGCCTTCGTCAATTAGCAGGAATAGACTCAGCAGAAATTGTCATACCATTAACTAAGGAGGACATTGAAAAATTATGGACAGAAAGTGAACCTTGGCAAAAAGCTTGCAGTAATTTTTTGGGAGAAATTAACAGCAAATATCCCAAAAGCGATAGAATTGATCTTATAAAGAGAGCTGATTAGATCTTGCCTCGAATTGTACGGATAAAAACCCATATCTGGAGTTTGTTCATTTTATACAGATGCCAACAAAGAAGGAAAGGCAGGTTACAAATCAGAAAATTTAAGAAAAGTGGTTCTAAGTCCTTATAATTCAGTTCAAAAATCAGAATTGTATGCTATTGTTGGTATTAATGGATTTTTCAGAACCTCTCAACATAGTAACTGACTCTCAGTATGCTGAAAGAGTAGTATTACATATTGAGACTGCAGAATTTATCCCTGATGCTTCAGAATTAACTTCACTATTTATTCAATTACAAGATACAATCAGGAAAAGGAGTCATCCTTTATATATAACTCACATTCGATCCCATACTGGTCTGCCAGGCCCTCTAGCACAAGGCAATAATAAAATTGATAAATTATTGATAGGAAATGTGCTGGAGGCCTCAGAATTTCATAAAAAACATCATGTCAATAGTAAAGGTTTAAAAAAGGATTTTTTCATAACTTGGCAACAAACCAAAGAAATAGTAAAGAAATGTCCTACTTGTTCCTTCTGCAATTAAACGCCATTACCAGCAGGATGTAACCCAAAAGGTACTCAGAGGAAAGAAATCTGGCAGATGGACGTGTTTCACTTTGCAGACTTTGGAAAATTGAAATATGTACACCACACCATCGATACGTATTCAGGATTTCAATGAGCAACTGCTTTGAGTTCTGAAAAAGCTGATTCTGTAATCACTCATTTGCTAGAAGTTATGGCCATCATGGGTATACCTGCACAAATCAAAACTGACAATGCTCCATCATATATCTCTGTTAAAATGAAACAGTTTTTTGCTTATTATAATATAAAGCATATTACAGGTATACCACATAATCCTACAGGTCAAGCAGTTATAGAAAGATCAAACAGAACTCTAAAGGATATGCTAAATAGACAGAAAGGGGTAACAAAAAACCCAGAAATAGACTGCATAATGCTCTATTAACTTTGAATTTTCTGAATGCCAATGAGAAAGGAACAATAGCTGCAGAGAGACATTGGATAATAGAAAAAAACTACAGAATTATGTCAGCCTATACACTTTAAGGATGTGCTGACCTCAGAATGGAAACCAGAGTATGTATTACGTTGGGGACAAGGTTTTGCTTTTGTTTCTACAGGAGAAGATAAGCTGTGAGTACCATCAAAATTGATAAAGGTTCGATTTCAACAAGAGAGACCTCTTAATTAGAGGAGGTGATAGTTCATCAACCAGCATGAACATCCAATTTAAACTAACTTGTACCAGTAACACATGCCTTTTCATTTAATCAGATAATTACTTGCCAAAAAGGAACATCCCCAAAATTAGTCTTGGGGAAAGGTTTTTGTTTTTGTCTTTTAGGAGAATGACGGTTAAGGAATCTGAAAAACACTGGACAAATGAGACAACTGAAGAAAAGGGACAAATCATCTATCCCAGGAAACAGAGTGAAACGGCATACGGGTATATATTATCTAAAAAATTTTATGTCTTCCTAAATGTTTGTTTCTGCTTTTCTCTAAAGATTTAACACTATTGGTCTTCTAATAGTCCCAGTTCCATTAAAATTTAAAGCTGACTTTGGAGTTGGAGAATGGCTCTCTCCTTCTTTAAACTCAAGCATGTTGTTAAAAGGAAAATGCAAACTCCCTGTATCATGCCAGAATAAAACAGCCATCTTCTGCTATGGGACAGGACAAAAGCCAAATTAATTAAGGGACTATTCTATTACTAATCTCAACTCTTTGATCCAATCTGATTCTTTAAACTTTTCTTAAAGTATGAATTTGATATATAATTTACAAGATTAATATATATATATATATATATATATATATATATATATATACATTTTAAACTTTGTTAAGATATGAATGGTCATATAGAGTATTAACTAATTCTAGAAAAAAGGCTTCAATTAGCTGCATATATATGTCTTTGTGTTCGAGTCTCTTATCAGTTTTCTTTAGGAAATCCCAGCCAGGCCTAACATCAACTGAAGTTTCCAGGAAGAAGATGGGGCCCCACAACAACAACAATTCCACTTGGACAATAATAATATCATTAAGCTGACAAACATCATCTACAGATCAACTTTGAACTACAAGGTGCTCAGAGCAATTTTGAGATGACTAGCTGAGATGATCCAGTCTCAAAGACTACTTGAATAAGGACTTGAGATAAACCCTGAACTTTGACATTATACACAGACTGGATAATGAAGGATATAGTTACCTTTCCTAGAATTTGACAATTAACCTAAAATTTTTCTTTCAGGATAAAGATAACTTCGCCCATACCCAGCAGGAAGCAATTTTAAGAATACGACACCCACATTCCCAAAGAGGTGGTGTGGGGTGGGTGGTTTTTTTGATCCTTTTAATGGGTTTTGGGTCTGGGATAATTTTCATTGCTTGGGGAGGTTGGTTACAAGTTGTTGTCAAGGGTTAGGAAAAAGGCTAAGCAAAGGAGATGAGATTTAAGGTTCTTGTTTAAAAAGAAAAGAAAAGAAAAGAGAAAAGAAAAAAGAAAGGAAAAGAAAAAGACAATTACTAGTTTTAAATACTTTACATTGGATTGGATTGTTTTATATTGTATACAAATTTAAAATTGATATTGTTAGAAAATGCTATATTTATATTTCTAATTGTATTTATACAATTCATTTAACAATGTAATGCAATTTTCTGATCTTTGAACGTTATTATTACCAACTATTAGGATATAAAGAAATGAAAGTTAGTAGTTAGACATTACAATACAACTTGTAGTCATATTAGATATGTTTTAAAAATTGAGCAGATATATTTTAGACAGGTCATCTTCAAACCCTTCAGAGATCTACAGAATATGGCATTTAAAATGTTTGATAACTTAGAAATTTTTCTTTTTTGAGACATGTTGGCTCCTGGCAGTACCAATCTACTTCAGAGAAAATATGGGCATTGATGAAACTGCATATGGAGTTAACTTTCATTATGGCAAAAGTTGGCCACTGGACAACAAAGTATCCTCGAATCAACAGGACAAAATGGACAGACAGAACATGAAACAAAGGACTACTGATTCTTGCCAAAACAAGTGTGGTTATAGCTTTATCAAAAGGCAACTTCTGAGGCCAGGACAATATGGAACCATCCCTGAAGTGGCCTTCGCAATCTGGAAAAAGTACAGTGCCCTTTTCTTCAAACGCAGCTGAACAGGCAGTGGGCCGATGGCTTCTGTTGTGCAATGGAACAGCAGCTGAAACAGTTATTCTTGAAGAGTAATTAAGCTCACGCCTCTCAATAGTAGACTGGCATTTAATAGAGGGATGTGGAGAAGAAGGGGATGCTGAGATGAAGCCATATATACACAGCGAAGAAGAATGGACAGCTGAATTCAAAAACCGTCAACAATTTCCAGAATTTAAAATCCTGAACCATGACATGACACTAGTGAAATTCAGATGTTTCTGGTACATGGACTGCTCTCACCCAATGTGAGGTTGAACTGTTGACCTTGTGTACATCCTACTTCACAAATGAGTCTGTCAGATACGCTAATCCTATAGGCTGAAGATGATGCCCCAACACTGCGGAGAAACCTCAGGTGACCGTCCAGGCAGCTGGCTGTTTCTGTCAACTCACAAATTTTTTGGAAGTTGCTTGCATGCACTTCCTGTTTTTATTTTTGGTTAGCTAATATTATTTCCTTCTTGGTCTCTGAGGGAGTTGAAGATTAGTTAGTTATAGTTGAAGGTTAATTAGGATAGAAAGTGAATTAGATACATTTTGGACTTACCAAAATAGGATAGAAAATGGAATTATTTTCTCTGATTTGTCGAATAAAAATGGACTAAATATTGTTTAGGTATTTATTACTTGTATATATTGTATATAGTTATTGTACTTTTGTATATAGTTTTTCTTTTGTTAGTTATAACCTTTTGCTTTTTTCTTTTTATTAAAATAGAAAAGGGGAAATATGGTGGTATTTTATTTGTACTGAAATGTGATTTTAATTGTATGTTAATAAATAAAGTTGCCCGGGGGTCAGAGCTATTAGAGCCATAGCAAGATCGTGGCAGTGGTGGCGCACGCGTTTAATCCCAGCGCTTGGTAGACAGAGCTAGGTAGATCTCTGGGTGTTCAGGGATATAGCCAGCATTGGAGATATATGCCTTTAAGACCTGGAGGGCTGTACTTACAGGCAGTGACGAAGCAGTCATGTGTTTGGGTTTACAACCATTGAGAAGGCAGAACAGAAAGACTATGTAAAGACATACACACAGGAAGTAGCTCTCTTTTGCAGAAGTAGGAGCACCGCAGGCGGAAGGGTAAGATTTTAGCTCTGAGCTCTGACCTCTTGGCTTTCTCTTTTACATTG